>NC_134268.1:123312718-123615304 GCF_031893055.1 Leptodactylus fuscus
GTGTCAGGCGGCTGGCTGCGTGTGGCATATAGGAGGCAGAGCGAGGACCGGCGTCAGGTTGCTATGACAGCCGGAGCCTTGCGCTGCCTCCCTGGCCTGTCAGGCGTGAGGTTATATTGCAGCCTAGGCAGGTAGACTGCAATACAGGCACCGGTATTACACAGTGCATTGCCGAATACCAGCGCCTGTACTGCAGTATACCTGCCATACACAGCCAGCCGCCCGACACCTATGTGCAGCGAGCGGAGAGAGCATCGGGGGAGCGTGGCAAGGTGAGTCCAACTATGCTGGGGCCGATGAAGGGGGGGGACATGAATCTGGGGTATGTGGTTGATCCCTGGGACCCCGACATAGGGACACGGACCCCCCCCCCCGGGACACCCCCTCCCCAAGGCAGCAGCCTCCTCCGTCCGCGAGCTGTGTAGGTGGGCTGGGATAGCTGCGGAGCCGGGACCATCTGGGCTGCCGCCATTTTCCTCAGTGTTTCCCTGCTGAATCGGCACGCCCACCTTCAGCCCCCAACCTATAGTGCCGCAGCCCTGGCTCCAGAGCCCGCCCACAGCCTGCCATGCACCAATAGGAGGTGCGTGCACAGACCAGTGCTGGCCGAATGCCAGCTGCTGCAGCCGAGCCGGAGGATTGTTTGGAGGGTCACGGTGGCGATTTGGGGTGAGTGATCCACATTTAATATAGCCTACTACCTTTTCCTGGCAAATATGTGTGTGTGTGTGACAAAATTTCCACAAAATCCATTCAGCCGTTTGGCTGTGATTGAGGAACTAACATCTAAACACACAAACCCACAAACATCCAAACTCACAAACTTTCACCTTTATAATATTAATAGGATCCCAATTCCTTCCACTTACTGTTGTAATTCATGATGAGTCAAACTTGTTCATCCTTTTTATTCCATTTTTAAAATGTCGACAGATTTGATCTTGGTTCAAGTGTAGCTCAGTTGTACCCACGTTCGATATCATGTAGCTTGTATCCTCGTGCAAGGAATCGTTGTCGTAAGAGGTTAGATTCTTTTTCGAATTCACAAGTTATGTCACATATGTGTTTAGCACGTAAGAACTGTCCCGTCAGTATTGCTCTGATTTTTATGAACTTTATGGAGAAAATAAATAGTGGGCATTACTGGACATGCCACAATCAATCCCTCAAACAACTGCTGTGTGATGATGCCATCTCTTACTGCCCTACATACATATTTATTTATCTTATTATATATATATATATATATATATATATATATATATATATATATATATATATTTTATTTTCAAACACCCACACACATCTCTTCACTACACCAAAATCAGTATTGCACACATTTATTTTCACGTTTTTTTTTAACCTGGAATTTATTTTCTATTTGTCACAACACATTATTTATACATCTTTTTCCCAGTGTATGCTTGCATGCATTCATCTTTTCAAACTAAGCATCTCTCCTGTGCATCATCTTATATTCTAGTTAACAATATTCATTACATTCTCAGACACACAGCAGTATTTGTGCAAGTGTGCCTTTAAAAGTATTAACTAGATGCACGTTCTGAGACACAGCTGATCGGACATTACCATATGTGCATGTACCTTCTGCTAGTTCAATTGTATGCCCAACATAGGACTAGGTCCGATGAACAACTCATTATGCATATGCATGAATGTGGGCATATGGTGTTTTTGGCAATCAACTGCACATGCATGTACTAGGCTCTGTGTGTATATGCACTGTTTATAAAGATGAGATTCTCATCTTTAAAATGAATTTTAAAGCATCTAGATATCTTCATGAAGTCCAGTGATATAGGGCTCTAAAGTGTCCCCCCCCCCTCCTGTCTAAGGAAGCATCTTCCAAACTGTAACAGGAAGGGGAGGGGGAGGAGCAGCCCTGCAGCGTGCACAGACAGTGAAACATTCTGTCTCTGTGCATAACCTGTATGTGACACCAGGAGGGGGTGGCAGGGGATCTTTTGTCCCTATTAACCCCTCTCATTCCAATCAGGGAGCATACTATACTTTTTCACTCTGATTGTCGCATACAGGTATAATGTAATTTCCCCCTGAGCCTTACTAGTGGGGTATTCTTATGTAATACCCTCTAAACATAACCAGGAAATCTACTGGCGCTGTGACCCAGACGTTTACCATTGTGTAGGTCGCAGCGCCAAAAAAAGTCGCACCAAACCCTTACACAACACATACACAAAGTTGTGAATAAAGTTTACATTTCACCCAATCCCTTTCCTAGCCATACCTGAGCTTTCTAGAGTAAAATATGTCTCTAGTGATATCCGTTACACGCTAAAATAATAGTAAGAACGATTATCACTAGATATGAATGTATAGATTGCTAAAATTTTATAGGGGGATGAAAAATAACATTTTTATGTAAAGTCCGGTTTAATTTGCATGCACAAAATGGGATGGCGCATTTCTGCGATTTTGGCGTGTCTTTAACAGCCGCCCCTGAAAATATATACATGTGTGGTATGTATGAACTCCTCACATCTTGCAGTTTTTTGGAAAGTACATTTTGTTTGCAGAAAGGGATTGCTTGAGTCACACTGTAGTGGCAATTTAGAATTTTTGTGCAATTTTTGCTTGTAATCTCTGTTTGCCGCAACGTTGCATGAAGGTGGTTGTTTATATGAAACATTAAGTTGTGTTTTTATATACGGTATGAGGTGCAATTTGATTGCTTGAGCCGCACTTTCGTGACAAATTTTAATTTTTGTGCAATTTTTGCTTGCAATTTCTGTTTGCTGCAAAGTTGCATGAAGGTGGTTGTATATATGAATTACTAAATTGTGTTTTTATATACGGTATGCTGTGTAATCTGAAAAAAGTTAGATTTTGGTATCACAGTCACAGTTTTGTAGGTGAAGTATAGATTTTTAACATATTAGTGAATAACAGCAAAATCCTGCTTGTCTTCTGAGGACGGGACCCGAAGACGTCAGAGGAAGAAGAGGCGGGGAAGAAGAAGACGGCGCACCCTGAATGCCCGCCCAGGGTGCACGTTCCGTAAGTAGAGAACATTCTTTTTTAAGTTATTATTTTAAAACGGGGGGGGGGGGGGTAATTTAATATAACATTTACGGTGCCTGAATAGCCTTTTTAAAGGCTATGCACGCATATGTGGGGCTCTATCAGCATGATTTTGCTGATAGAGCCCCTTTAAGGATTTTATCGAGGGGTACACTGAGTATTTACAGTGTTGCATTCATATTTTTTCTAGAAATAAACACGCAACTGATGGTGACAGGTGAAAATGGCAAATTTTCCAGGAATATGTAATTTCAGCGCGTAATTTGTTGTGCCTAGTTTGTATCAGAGATAAATACTCCAAAAGCTGTTTTGCCTGGGATACCTGCTTGAGGCTAAGGCCTCGTGTAGCAGGCCGCAACAGAAAAGCACTACAGGAAAAACTGTGGTGGAAACACAATGTTTTCTGCTTCAGTTATACCTATATGGAAGCCGCCAGCCTTTCTGTAGATCTTAACATGCTGCGATTTCGAAAAACATACCAATTTTGGAAATTGCAGCATTTCCACTGAGTTTTTTTTTCTGCAATATGTGGATGGGATTCGCCAGAATTCCATCAGCTTTGCAGGGATTGTAGCGTTAACACTATGTGGGGCCATGGCCTAACAGTTTTTGAAGCATGTATCTCTGCTGACATAAGCTGAGCACAAAATATTTGGCACTAAAATAGCATATCTGTGGAAATATATTAAAACCCAGACGTAGGAACCAAGACACCAGTATGGCCTCAACCAACCAGATCTCAATAGGGTCGAGTACCCTGGAAGAGAATCCATGGAGTCCAAGTCTCCATGAAGGCGTCACGCGCATCCCTCAGGGACACCGTGAGGTCCTCCATACACTGGATATCATCCACCTCACGGACCCAGTGGCAGAGAGAGGGTGAGCGAGGCGATTTCCAGAGCGCCGGAATGCAGGCTCTAGCGGCTTTAATCATGTAGCGCAGGGCAGATCTGCAATGAGACTGCAAGGGAAGATCTGAGAGGTGGAGCAGGAAGAGGACTGGTGAACAAGGAAGAGGAATCTGAAGGATCTGCACAATCAATGTATGCATGCCGTCCCAGAAGCCCCTCAGCGCACTGTAGCTCCAGAAAATGTGTAGAAGCGTCCCCTCCTTCGTGACCGAGAGCCAGCAGACCGATGAGGAGGACGGGAAGAACCTGTGTAATTTAGATGGCACATGGTACCACCTAGTAACAATCTTATAACCTGCCTCCTGGTATTTGCAGGTAATTGAACTCTTGTGAACAAACTCCAGAATTCTAGCACATTGCGACTGGAAATTAAATTAACACTCAAGGGTTAAAAATACTCACAACATCACTTGATAAATTACTTGTGTAGTTTCCTTTCTGTGCTTGGCTGTGCACAAACACCAGTTTATACCCACTTATGGCATTAATTACATTATCCTTGGTACAACATTATCATATGTGTGGGCATAAACTGTTATTTGGGCACACAAAAAGGTGCAGATGTGTAAGTTTTAAAACCCTTTCATTTGAATGGGTTTTTAAAGCAAACTGCCGGTGTCCGTATGCAGCCTCTGCGCTTGGAAACCGTTTTTTTTTGGACGTTGTGTCCATTCAAAAAAACCCTATTCTCACTTTGTGATGTTTGTTAATGGGAATTGGTCACCCAGCTAACACTGGATGGACTATGTGTATATAGATTCTGCAAAGTTATTGGTTATGTTATCTGTTTTAGTTATATTTATTTTATTGATTTTATTTATTCAATTAGTTTAATTATTCATGTAACCCTTAATAAACATTGCAGCCTTCTTTAATCCACAAATACTGTAGTTGTTGTGCTTTTTATGTAGGTATGTTATATTGATGGTTAGTTTCAAAGAGTTGTGCCTGTGACACTATGTGTATATTTTTTTAACTAATCCACATTCTGCAAATAATGGAGTGGGTCCAACAGAACATTGTGGGACAACAACAGGCTTATCAGTCCTTGTACCTGGTGCCAAAATGGCTAGAGTACTAGACATGTGGTAATCTACCCACATCCAGTTGACACCTAAGGGAATGTTGAGGTTACATTTATGCAAAAGGGCTACGGTGTGTGGTACCAAAACTTTAAAATCTTGTATTGATTTTTATTGTAAGTGATGTAAATGGATGTTTTAGCTGCTCTCGACAGATCACTTGCCATAGTTGCAGGGACATAGGTTGCCCTATGATAGCTTCCCACTTTGTCATAAGGTTGTGAGAAGGCAAGTCCGAGGGCAGTGGATTTTAACGGATGCAATAAATAGCCAATATGAGACTCGTAGTGGATGTGTCTGCTTGGAAGAGCCACTGATAGTTGGTTGGACTTGATACCTGAGTGGAATGATAAATACGTGACATGTAGAAATGACCTGAATGTAGCGGTAACATATGAGATGGGAGGGAATGTTGTTGTTTGAATTGGGTAAATGAACAGAGAGTCCGTTTAATGGAAGACCTCTATAGTCATGCACATTCATGATAGGTTTGAATGTAAGCCAATCCCAATCAATGGATTGAAGAGGATGGGCATTAGGAAGGAGCATGGCAAGGCCAGGAGAAAGCGCTGTTTGCAGTATAACCAGATCTCTCTCTGAAACCGTAAGGGAAGTTAATCATGCTGATAGAGCCCCACATATGCGTGAATAGCCTTTAAAAAGGCTATTCAGGCACCGTAAATGTTATGTTAAACTACCACCCCACCCCACCCCTAAAACCCTAAAACAGAATGTGATAAACTTACCCATCGTGCACAGGAGGTGGGCATTCAGGGTCCGCTGTCTTCTTCATCCACGCCTCCTCTTCCTGCGGTGTCCTCGGGTCCCATCTTCCTCTGGCGCTCGCGAACTTTGCTAAAAAATATTGCTAATATTGCTAAAAAAAATGGCCTGGGCGCATGCGCAGTAGCCGTAGTAGAAGCCGCATGCTACTGCGCATGCGCCCAGGCCATTTTTTTTAGCAATATCTTTTTTGGCAAAGTTCGCGAGTGCCAGAGGAAGATGGGACCCGAGGACACCGCAGGAAGAGGAGTCGTGGCTGAAGAAGACAGCGGACCCTGAATGTCCACCTCCTGTGCACTATGGGTGAGTTTATCACATTCTGTTTTGGGGTTTTATTTTAAAACGGGGGGGGGGGGGGGGGGGTGTAGTTTAATATAACGTATACGGTGCCTGAATAGCCTTTTTAAAGGCTATTCACGCATATGTGGGGCTCGATCAGCATGATTTTGCTGATAGAGACCCTTGAAAGGGGCTTCCTTGCCTCCAGGTGTTTTTCATACTGATAATCAGACCCCGCACATATTAGTTGAAACTACTGCTGTGGACAGGATCGGACAATATATAGAGAGCAGAAGCATAAAGCAACTCTGCTCCTATATATGAAATGGGCACAAAGCTGTAGATCTGTCCATGGCATAGCGATTACACTGCTCAAATAACAGGAGCAGAGCCAATTTCAGCTACATCCATCTCTGCTGGAGGAAGCTGGATCAGTTGACTGTTACACGGTCTAGGTTTCAGACCCTCACTGATAAGATGTGGATGACCTATCCTGTTGATAGGTCATAATGAAATACCACTATAACAAAAATGAAATGCTCACCTACCTATATGTACATCCATTCCAACTGATCTGTAATTTTAGCTACATGTTTCTAAGGGTCAGTGCACACAGAGTATTTTGGTGTTGATTTTTACACTGAATACGCCTCAAAATCAGCCTCCAAAAATGCCTCCCAATAGAACTCTTTTTTTGGAGGTTGATTTTCGAGGCGGATTCAGTATCAAAAAACTGTATGTGCACTGACCCTAATCCTGTACAACCCCTTTAACCACTTAAAGACGTATTTCAACTACAGGAATTTATGACATCTCCTTAAGATACTTTAGAGCCAAGATGACCTACCCTAAAAATTAAACTAAACAGAGTAATTTTGTGAAAATAATGAAAATGTCAACAGATCACAACTTACTTCACAAACATACAGTGGTTTATTCTGCTCTACATTCATTTCTAGATTGAATCTCACGTCACCCAGTAAGGGGAGACTGAAAGATAAAAATGCAACAAAATAAAATGGCATATTAAGCTCCTAAGCATCTCCACACAGTACATTCAACTCTGATTTTATGTCGGGGCCCCACGGACCGGAAACACAGCGATTTTCCTACAGCAGTAAAAATCGCGGTGTTGTACAGTGCATGCAAATCGCAGCATGTCAATTATATCTACAGAAACGCCGGCGGCTTTCCCGTAGATATAATGTTAAGAGAAAGTCCGCAGAGGAAAACTCTGAACTTTCTCTTAAAAGTGCTGCAGAAAGAACCGCAATGCGTTCACGCAGCGGTTCTACCCGCAGCGCTTTAGTGCTGCAGATATGGCTTGTGGGGCCTTAGCCTTAAAGAGGTTTCTCCATTTAGCTAAACAAGGCTAAAATGAGGGAAGATCAAAAAATAAATGTAACAAAGGTTTATTTTGGGAAATATATCGGGTAACAGTTATTAACTTACTACTCCATGTGTGTCTTCTGTTTTGAAACTGTTACTGTTGAAAGTATCCACCATAGACCATCCAGATTCTGAGTCACATACAATATGTGCAGTGATCCCTCTCTGTCAGCATGCAAGTTATGCCCATATTTTTGGATCTTGACAATTTCCTTTCTCTGCTTTTGTGCTGAAAGCAGTGTGAGAATATGAGAATTTGGGTGCATGGACCATTGCAGAAAGTTCTTGTGGGATAGCAGCATCAGGTAAGAGGGAGCATGCAGCAAACACAAAAAGGAAGCACTGCGGTGACATCCAAATTTCATACAAGTCCCATAGGAGGGGGCTAGAATGTAAAGTGCCCTGCAAAAAATCTTCAGGATAACCAAGCCCCCTTTCAGTAAAGTTAAGGCACAATGTGCCAACCCCCCCACAATACTGTCTGTCATCACAGTAATGTTCCGCTTATATAAATCATGTCCCATTATAAGCAAATTTTTCCCACCGCGCGCCATATTCATATGTCAAACTAACTACAACTGTGTTGCCACTCGGTGCTGCTTTATTAGGACCTGGAAAACTGTCTGGTCAGGAACTGAACAGGCAACCATTGAACTGCAGATACCAGCTGTAAAATGCAGATGACACCCTGCTGCAACACCTGTGGCTGGAGATCACTCTTACAGAGGGTGTTAACCCCTTAGATGCCATAGTACACTATAATCATAGCATCTAAGTGCTCTTATGAAGCCTTTGGGGGATCCATGATGTTCCTATGGCAGGCTGGGGTCTATGCATAGGCTGACAAACATTATACACTGCACACAAAAGTGACCAGCTGATTGTTGACACATAGATTAAATATATGTTCCTCAGCCTGTACAGATAAGTGTTAATAAATAGAGATGAGCGAAAAGTAAAATATTCGATATTCGTTTCGAATAGCCGCTCAATATTCGACTACTTGAACGAATATTGAACCCCGTTATAGTCTAAGGGGAAAAATGCTTTGTTTCAGGGGATCCAACCATTCGACTCAGGAGAGTCACCAAGTCCACTATGACACCCCAGGAAATGATGCCAACATCCTGGAATGCAACTGGAACAGCAGGGGAAGCATGCCTGGGGGCATCTAACATGCCCAAGTCACTGTATTATGTCGGGATCCCCATCAGCTTGTGATATGTGCGAGCTGACTTTTCCCATAGGAATGCATTGACCAGCGGAGGAGGCGTAGTCTAAGATCCATCCACAGCAGTTTCCATTTTTGTCCGATCTCAGATGTAGCAGTGCTGACAAAGCACTGCTACACGGAGAAGCGGCAGAGCTCAGTGCACACACAGATGCAGCAGAGCTGAGTGTGCAGCATGGTTCAGCGCACACTCAGCACTGCTACATCAAATGCAGTGAGCTGAGTGTGCAGCATGCTTCAACGCACACTCAGCACTGCTACATCAGATGCAGCTGAGCTGAGTGTGCAGCATGGTTCAGCGCACACTCAGCACTGCTACATCAGATGCAGTTAGCTGAGTGTGCAGCATGCTTCAACGCACACTCAGCACTGCTACATCAGATGCAGCAGAGCTGAGTGTGCAGCATGCTTCAACGCACACTCAGCACTGCTACATCAGATGCAGCTGAGCTGAGTGTGCAGCATGCGTCAACGCACACTCAGCACTGCTACATCAGATGCAGCTGAGCATGCAGCATGGTTCAACGCAGACTCAGCACTGCGGAGATGTAGTAGAGCTGGCCGTGCGCTCAGCTTGTCTGCATCTTCGGAGTAGCTGAGCGCACGGCCAGCTCTGCTACATCTCGTCATAGGAATGCATTGACCAGCGTTGATTGGCCAGTGTACAGCATTCGGCCAATCAACGCTGATAATCAGTGCTAACACAGCACTGCTACATGGAGAAGCGGCAGATCTCAGCGCACACACAGAGATGCAGAACCTGCATGGTTCAACGCACACTCAGCTCAGCTGCATGTAGCAGTGCTGAGTGTGCGCTGAACCATGCTGCACACTCAGCTCAGCTGCATCTGATGTAGCAGTGCTGAGTGTGCATTGAACCATGCTGCACACAAAGCTCAGCTGCATCTGATGTAGCAGTGCTGAGTGTGCGCTGAACCATGCTGCACACTCAGCTCACCTGCATCTCTGTGTGTGCACTGAGCTCTGCTGCTTCTCCGTGTAGCAGTGCTGTGTCAGCACTGCTACATCTGAGATCGGACCACAATGGAAACGGCTGTGGATGGATTGTAGACTCCAGCAGAACCAGCGTTGTTTGGTCGAATGCTGTACACTGGCCAATCAACGCTGGTCAATGCATTCCTATGGGAAAAAGTCAGCTCGCGCATATCGCAAGCTGACAGAGATCCCGACCAGATAGAGCCCCAAAGATGCAAACAATTATGGTATGCATTCAGTCCCTTAATAGTAAGATAGTTTTTGAGCAGTGTCCAAAATGAAAAAAAGAAAAATTGTTGACTTACAGTTCCATATCTACGGTGTTCTCCTGGAGAGTCCTCACGGATGCACAGGTAAAAGACTCCCTCCGGTCGGAGCCGCAATGATGCAGTAAAGAAAAAAGGATCCAGCACCCAGAACTCTTGTGTAGGGAGATTAGATAAAACTTCGCTTTTATTTTTCACATTAAAAATTCGGACATCTCAGAGTAATGTAGTCCATGTACAGAGGTGGTACTGTTTAACGCTGACGCGTTTCAGTGCCGAAGCACCTTAATCATGGCATGTTGGCAACTCTTCAATGAGAACTTATATACTAAAACAACTAACATGTGCATATGTACAAAGGGTTAAAAACACGGAAGTACCTGCCTACTGCATAATAGCGGAAGTAGTCATCATTCAGAGAAAAGAAGACGATCAATCAAGACAATTACTCATCCCATACTGAGTTCAGCAGGGATAATGAACTAAGAACAACCTCTCCGAATGCCAAGTCTGATCACTGCAGTGTTCTCAATTTATCTTCACATACACTCTCTCCAGCATGTGTGCGGTTGTTAAGCAAAGGCTTGAGCTTTGTTCCTACTGCTAGATTTGATCTTTTCAATACATTGCTAGATATTAATAAATTCGTAAGAACATTAACTGTGAAAAGGTATTTCTTTGATATCGATGATATGGATGATTCAATGGAAGTAGTAACTAACATCTCACATCCAAATGAATTCCGAGATCTTAATTTCAAGGAACAAGTTTGTCTCACTACACTCAAATCAATGCAAACCACTCATACTCAAAATAGAGACAAAGATCATGTTAAGGTAAATACCACAAACCCTAACTATTATCCGATTTCAGCACGCATTCCTATATTTGATCATTTCCAACACCAAATAGAAAAGGAACTAACTCAACTCATAGCACGCAATATCATTTCAAACATAACCTTACCAGAAAAGAAAGAGAATGTCTCAAAATCCTGGAAAAAAAACTCTCGACATTCGACAGGCAGATAAAGGTGGAAAAATTGTTATCCTTAATAGAGATGAGCGAACACTAAAATGTTCGAGGTTCGAAATTCGATTCGAACAGCCGCTCACTGTTCGAGTGTTCGAATGGGTTTCGAACCCCATTATAGTCTATGGGGAACATAAACTCGTTAAGGGGGAAACCCAAATTCGTGTCTGGAGGGTCACCAAGTCCACTATGACACCCCAGGAAATGATACCAACACCCTGGAATGACACTGGGACAGCAGGGGAAGCATGTCTGGGGGCATAAAAGTCACTTTATTTCATGGAAATCCCTGTCAGTTTGCGATTTTCGCAAGCTAACTTTTCCCCATAGAAATGCATTGGCCAGTGCTGATTGGCCAGAGTACGGAACTCGACCAATCAGCGCTGGCTCTGCTGGAGGAGGCGGAGTCTAAGATAGCTCCACACCAGTCTCCATTCAGGTCCGACCTTAGACTCCGCCTCCTCCGGCAGAGCCAGCGCTGATTGGCCGAAGGCTGGCCAATGCATTCCTATGCGAATGCAGACTTAGCAGTGCTGAGTCAGTTTTGCTCAACTACACATCTGATGCACACTCGGCACTGCTACATCAGATGTAGCAATCTGATGTAGCAGAGCCGAGGGTGCACTAGAACCCCTGTGCAAACTCAGTTCACGCTAATAGAATGCATTGGCCAGCGCTGATTGGCCAATGCATTCTATTAGCCCGATGAAGTAGAGCTGAATGTGTGTGCTAAGCACACACATTCAGCACTGCTTCATCAAGCCAATACAATGCATTAGCCAGTGCTGATTGGCCAGAGTACGGAATTCGGCCAATCAGCGCTGGCTCTGCTGGAGGAGGCGGAGTCTAAGATCGCTCCACACCAGTCTCCATTCAGGTCCGACCTTAGACTCCGCCTCCTCCGGCAGAGCCAGCGCTGATTGGCCGAAGGCTGGCCAATGCATTCCTATGCGAATGCAGACTTAGCAGTGCTGAGTCAGTTTTGCTCAACTACACATCTGATGCACACTCGGCACTGCTACATCAGATGTAGCAATCTGATGTAGCAGAGCCGAGGGTGCACTAGAACCCCTGTGCAAACTCAGTTCACGCTAATAGAATGCATTGGCCAGCGCTGATTGGCCAATGCATTCTATTAGCCCGATGAAGTAGAGCTGAATGTGTGTGCTAAGCACACACATTCAGCACTGCTTCATCAAGCCAATACAATGCATTAGCCAGTGCTGATTGGCCAGAGTACGGAATTCGGCCAATCAGCGCTGGCCAATGCATTCTATTAGCCCGATGAAGTAGAGCTGAATGTGTGTGCTAAGCACACACATTCAACACTGCTTCATCAAGCCAATACAATGCATTAGCCAGTGCTGATTGGCCAGAGTACGGAATTCGGCCAATCAGCGCTGGCTCTGCTGGAGGAGGCGGAGTCTAAGATCGCTCCACACCAGTCTCCATTCAGGTCCGACCTTAGACTCCGCCTCCTCCGGCAGAGCCAGCGCTGATTGGCCGAAGGCTGGCCAATGCATTCCTATGCGAATGCAGACTTAGCAGTGCTGAGTCAGTTTTGCTCAACTATACATCTGATGCACACTCGGCACTGCTACATCAGATGTAGCAATCTGATGTAGCAGAGCCGAGGGTGCACTAGAACCCCTGTGCAAACTCAGTTCACGCTAATAGAATGCATTGGCCAGCGCTGATTGGCCAATGCATTCTATTAGCCCGATGAAGTAGAGCTGAATGTGTGTGCTAAGCACACTCATTCAGCACTGCTTCATCACGCCAATACAATGCATTAGCCAGTGCTGATTGGCCAGAGTACGGAATTCGGCCAATCAGCGCTGGCCAATGCATTCTATTAGCCCGATGAAGTAGAGCTGAATGTGTGTGCTAAGCACACACATTCAGCACTGCTTCATCAAGCCAATACAATGCATTAGCCAGTGCTGATTGGCCAGAGTACGGAATTCGGCCAATCAGCGCTGGCTCTGCTGGAGGAGGCGGAGTCTAAGGTCGGACCTGAATGGAGACTGGTGTGGAGCGATCTTAGACTCCGCCTCCTCCAGCAGAGCCAGCGCTGATTGGCCGAATTCCGTACTCTGGCCAATCAGCACTGGCTAATGCATTGTATTGGCTTGATGAAGCAGTGCTGAATGTGTGTGCTTAGCACACACATTCAGCTCTACTTCATCGGGCTAATAGAATGCATTGGCCAGCGCTGATTGGCCGAATTCCGTACTCTGGCCAATCAGCACTGGCTAATGCATTGTATTGGCTTGATGAAGCAGTGCTGAATGTGTGTGCTTAGCACACACATTCAGCTCTACTTCATCGGGCTAATAGAATGCATTGGCCAATCAGCGCTGGCCAATGCATTCTATTAGCGTGAACTGAGTTTGCACAGGGGTTCTAGTGCACCCTCGGCTCTGCTACATCAGATTGCTACATCTGATGTAGCAGTGCCGAGTGTGCATCAGATGTGTAGTTGAGCAAAACTGACTCAGCACTGCTAAGTCTGCATTCGCATAGGAATGCATTGGCCAGCCTTCGGCCAATCAGCGCTGGCTCTGCCGGAGGAGGCGGAGTCTAAGGTCGGACCTGAATGGAGACTGGTGTGGAGCGATCTTAGACTCCGCCTCCTCCAGCAGAGCCAGCGCTGATTGGTCGAGTTCCGTACTCTGGCCAATCAGCGCTGGCCAATGCATTCTATTAGCCCGATGAAGTAGAGCTGAATGTGTGTGCTTAGCACACACATTCAGCTCTACTTCATCAGGCTAATAGAATACATTGGCCAATCAGCGCTGGCCAATGCATTCTATTAGCTTGATGAAGCAGAGTGTGCACAAGGGTTCAAGCGCACCCTCGGCTCTGATGTAGCAGAGCTGAGGGTGCACAAGGGTTCAAGTGCACCCTCGGCTCTCCTACATCAGAGCCGAGGGTGCGCTTGAACCCTTGTGCACACTCTGCTTCATCAAGCTAATAGAATGCATTGGCCAGCACTGATTGGCCAGAGTACGGAATTCGGCCAATCAGCGCTGGCCAATGCATCCCTATGGGAAAAAGTTTATCTCACAAAAATCACAATTACACACCCGATAGAGCCCCAAAAAGTTATTTTTAATAACATTCCCCCCTAAATAAAGGTTATCCCTAGCTATCCCTGCCTGTACAGCTATCCCTGTCTCATAGTCACAAAGTTCACATTCTCATATGACCCGGATTTGAAATCCACTATTCGTCTAAAATGGAGGTCACCTGATTTCGGCAGCCAATGACTTTTTCCAATTTTTTTCAATGCCCCCAGTGTCGTAGTTCCTGTCCCACCTCCCCTGCGCTGTTATTGGTGCAAAAAAGGCGCCAGGGAAGGTGGGAGGGGAATCGAATTTTGGCGCACTTTACCACGTGGTGTTCGATTCGATTCGAACATGGCGAACACCCTGATATCCGATCGAACATGTGTTCGATAGAACACTGTTCGCTCATCTCTAATCCTTAACAGTTCAGATTACAAAACAGCTGTTAATAATATACTGGATGATGCTACCACATACATAGCATTAAAGGAAGATCCCACCTATACCTTCTCAGCAATACTTTATGATCTAATTAGATCAGGTGTCAACCAGGGATTTTTAACAGAAAAGGAGGCAGAATATCTTCATGTGCAGTACCCTACTACTCCAATCTTTCACGGACTGCCTAAAGTCCACAAAAATGTCTTTCCCCCACCTCTTAGACCTATTATAGCGGGGATAGGGTCTCTCAATGAGCCAATTTGCTCTTGGATTGACGACATATTACAGCCATTAGCCACCAGGGTACCGGGATTTATTAGACACCAAAGACCTCCTAGACATATTTCAAAGCTTCAAATGGCAACCACAATATCAATGGCTTACATGCGATGTTGTCTCATTGTATTCCAGTATACCCCATACTACAGCTCTTGATGCATTATCTTATAATCTCTATAATCACTCACAATATACTGAAGACTTCATCGAATATGTTTTGGAGATAATACAATATCTCTTAACCCATAATTATTTCATGTTTGACAATAAATTTTACCTTCACACGTGCGGGGTCCCTATGGGGGCGAAATTTTCCCCTTCGCTGGCCAACATAACCATGGGCTGGTGGGAAGAACATACTATTTTCACTCCAAACAATCCTTTTCTTGATAATATTGCATATTATGCAAGATACATCGATGATATGCTGCTGGTGTGGTAAGGGGAAGAGAAGACAGCTACCGCCTTCACTGACCACATCAGCAGCAATAACCATAATCTTAAATTCACATCACAATTGAGTCCTGTCACAGTTGATTTTCTCGACATCACACTTACCGGTGACGCTGTTAAAGGGGTGGTGGAATCTAAACTATATCGCAAACCCCAAAGTGGTAACACTACTTTGCACGCTAGAAGCCACCACCCCCAACACACCATAAAATCCGTTCCAGTGGGTGAGCTCACCAGGGCTAAAAGAATTTGTTCTCAAGAAGACGAATACACGAGAGAAAGTAATGTCATCTCAGAAAGACTCTATGCCAGAGGGTACTCAAAATGGCATCTAGAACGTGCCAAACATAGGGTCACTTCCAAAACGAGAGCAGATCTCCTGTGTCATAAACCCCAAATACTACAGGATAATTCTGCAGTCTATTTTTCCACCCCATATAGTTTAGACTATAAGAACATCGTGAAAATTATAAATAACAACTTAGCTATTTTAAAACAGGACGATGTCCTTGGTCAAATTCTTAAAGATGGCTGCAGATATGTGGCCAGAAGGGGCAAAACTCTTGGTAACACGCTGTCACCTAGGCTCTTCATAAGTGATAGAAAAAGCCTAAAACCATCCTCCCACATAAAGGGTTTCTTCAGATGTGGGGGAAATAGATGTAACGTTTGCAAACATGCATACAAAACCAATTCTTTCACTGATTCTTCAAAGGACAATACATATCATATTAATACATATCTAAACTGTGACTCAGACCACGTCATTTACCTAATCATTTGTGATACTTGTAAATTACAATATGTAGGTTGCACATCTAGACCTTTAAAAACTAGAATAGCAGAGCACATCAGAGGCAGTACTAACACCAACATTCTGAATAAGTCAGCAGCCTCTAGACATTTTTCTGAAACACATAATGGTAATGTCGGAAATCTTCGCTTCCACGCCATAGAAGCAGTTGCCAAACCTCATCGAGGTGGCAATTGGCAGCGCAAGCTATATTTGAGAGAGGCCTATTGGATACACACTCTCAATACTAGGTATCCATTAGGAATGAATAAGAGGACAGATCTGTCTTACTTCTACTAATACTGGTTCAAATATATTTATTCACTATTGGGTTTTTTGCCTTACTCAATCATATCACAAACTATACATCACTTATTGATAAAATATATATATGTTTTTTTTTTGTTTGTTTTTTTTTTTTTCAATAATTAATGGCAAAACTATATACTACTGGTTCATTTAAATCACGTGTGAAGGAGTTACCCTATTATATAATCCACAAGATACAGGTATTTCTGTAAGTAGCTGTATTCTGTCCTTTACTTACAATAGACAGAATAGGCCGTTCCGTGATTGGCCATATTTCAACACGTGACCTTCCGACACTGAAGTAGTCGGTAACATACTATGATAAAACCCATAAGAAGTAGGCATTTTTGTGATTGGCCACATTCAATCTCTTATTTATTATGGATAAAGTAGGCCGCTTTGTGATTGGCCACATCTTAACACGTGACTTTTTGATAATGCAACAACAGATAATTCCATCATGTTAAAACCCATAAGAAGTAGGCATCTCTGTGATTGGCCAGTTTATCTCTATATACATCATGGATGAAAGTAGGCCACTCCATGATTGGCCATATGACATCATGTGACCTTTGTTAAACTACTTAGTGGCCGTCCACAGTAAAAACCAATAGGGAATAGGCGACTCTGTGATTGGCTACAGTCATCCCTATATACAACATGGACAAAAGTAGGCTGTCCTGGGATTGGCTACATAATAACATGTGACCCTCTGATAATCTAGCAGTGAGCATTCCACTATGGCAAAACTCATAGGAAGTAGGCAGATCTGTGATTGGCTGGTTCAACTCCATATACATTATAGGCAAAGGTAGGCCAGTCTGCTATTGGCCACACAACAACATGTGATCTTTTGCAAAATAACCAAGCACCCTTCTATAGTAAAAACCCATAGAGAATAGGCAACTCTGTGATTGGCTACAGTTATCCTTATACACAACATGGACGAAAGTAGGCTGTCCTGGGATTGGCTACATAACAACATGTGACCCTCTGATAGTCTAGCAGTGGGCATTCCACTATGGCAAAACTCATAGGAAGTAGGCAGATCTATGATTGGCTGGTTCAACTCCATATACATTATAGGCAAAGGTAGGCCAGTCTGCTATTGGCCACACAACAACATGTGATCTTTTGCAAAATAACCAAGCACCCTTCTACAGTAAAAACCCATAGAGAATAGGCAACTCTGTGATTGGCTACAGTCACTCCTATATACACTATGGACAAAAGTAGGCTGTCCTGGGATTGGCTATACAACAACACATGATCGATCTTGCTATTGGATACATAAGTTCTCCTTCAGGTCCGATGAACATTTCCCATGTCACTCAAATAGTAGGCAGTCCCCCTATTGGCTGTTAGGACCTTCATAGACTATAGTGGGATATGTAGGCTCACATATGATTGGTCACTCAGACATCTTCTATAACCACGGCACATATTTGACCACATGTTTTCTTTTAAGTCCGCCATCGATATAAAATAGGGACGGGGCTTAAGAACGGCTGCCCTATTCTGATTGGCTCCAAACTTTAAAAGCACACGGCTACATCTATATAGTATTTTTCTACTAAATACATCCCTATTTTATAATCTAGCCACTATATATATACAGAAAAATAACTTATTCATTACACATTGATCATTTCAGCATCATTTTAAACATTTTAATTACAAATGCTGCCAGCCATGTTTTCAGTAAAATGTCACTCTTTTATTATTGTTTCTGACGATTTGATTGTGATTATTATTGCTATTATTCCATTATATGTTTGTTTTGTGTTTTTCTGGATGGGAAATTTGATAATGTAGAGTGGCTGGATTTTTGCTCTGTGTCGGTGTCGTCTCTCCGCACACGCATGTAATATGACCATATTAACTTATGAACTTTTCTGGCAAATTTTGCAACCTGGAAAGAGATAAATTAGGATACATAATTAGGCAAGAAAGATAAGTAATTTTGTTATTGAAAACTTTATTTCTGTTTGTTCTTTATCTTCTTTTCTCTGAATGGTGACTACTTCCGCTATTATGCAGTAGGCAGGTACTTCCGTGTTTTTAACCCTTTGTACATATGCACATGTTAGTTGTTTTAGTATATAAGTTCTCATTGAAGAGTTGCCAACATGCCATGATTAAGGTGCTTCGGCACTGAAACGCGTCGGCGTTAAACAGTACCACCTCTGTACATGGACTACATTACTCTGAGATGTCCGAATTTTTAATGTGAAAAATAAAAGCGAAGTTTTATCTAATCTTCCTACACAAGAGTTCTGGGTGCTGGATCCTTTTTTCTTTACTGCATCATTGCGGCTCCGACCGGAGGGAGTCTTTTACCTGTGCATCCGTGAGGACTCTCCAGGAGAACACCGTAGATATGGAACTGTAAGTCAACGATTTTTCTTTTTTTCATTTTGGACACTGCTCAAAAACTATCTTACTATTAAGGGGCTGAATGCATACCATAATTGTTTGCATCTATATCCCGGTTCTCTTGCACTCGTGCCTCTAACAACAAGATTTTCTGAATACTATCAATTAGAAAGTTTTTTGTTTAAACGCAACATTTTTTCATCATTTACGGTGTTAATACAATCAAAACCCAAGAACCATTCTATCAGTTATTTCCTCCTCTTTCTCTATTTTTCATAAAAAATGGACTCAGACACGGAGAATAATAGACAAAAAAGGTTGGCAGAAGTTTTCTGTCTTAACGACACTGTTCACACAACAGAAAGACAGCTTATCCTCTATTCTTTACAAACTGAAATCCTTGTGGTCTCAAGAAGTCAAAGTATGGTGGGACCACAAAACCCTATCTTCATACTTAGAAAAAGCCATGATACCTAGGGGCCTAAGACTAAAAAAATTTCCCACAACTGCTTACAGCACAGAGTTTCAATCACAATGGGAAAAAATTCTAACTGACTGTTCACTCAAACTTATAACCCTAATCATACAAGAAGAGGAAAAGAAACTCATTACTCTGAAAGAGAACATTCAACTTATTAAAGAAGAATTAAAACCACATACTAACACAACTCAGTATAAAGAGGATTTCACTAAAATTCAGAAACAAATAGAGGAACTGGAAGACAAGATTGTGGAAACTAAAATGAACAAGTTTGATAGAGACCGAAAAGATTATGAGAGTGGTACTGTTTATAACTGGAGAAATGAACGCACCTTCACTCCCAGATCCATCCTCAAGAAGTCTCATCACTATACACCTAAAACAAAATACTCTTCCCACCGTAGAGTCTCTTTCAGTTCCTCTGATAAAGACACTGATTATACGGATATGGAGTCTACATCTTCTTTTTTATCTCCAAGAAATCAGAGGCTGTCAAAACTGGATCCCACCATTTCTTCACCTCTACAAGAAACCAGAAAAGGAAAAATCACAGGGGCGGCCGCAAACATCGTAAGAAGTACTACAAAAACACGCAGCAGCTACAAACCATAGTAACTGATCAGTCCAATCATCATCTTGTCTCACAGACGATCAATCAAGACAATTACTCATCCCATACTGAGTTCAGTGATTATAGTGTACTATGGCATCTAAGGGGTTAACACCCTCTGTAAGAGTGATCTCCAGATCTCAGATGTAGCAGTGCTGACACAGCACTGCTACACGGAGAAGCGGCAGAGCTCAGTGCACACACAGATGCAGCAGAGCTGAGTGTGCAGCAAGGTTCAGCGCACACTCAGCACTGCTACATCAAATGCAGTGAGCTGAGTGTGCAGCATGCTTCAACGCACACTCAGCACTGCTACATCAAATGCAGTGAGCTGAGTGTGCAGCATGCTTCAACGCACACTCAGCACTGCTACATCAGATGCAGCTGAGCTGAGTGTGCAGCATGGTTCAGCGCACACTCAGCACTGCTACATCAGATGCAGTTAGCTGAGTGTGCAGCATGCTTCAACGCACACTCAGCACTGTTACATCAGATGCAGCTGAGCTGAGTGTGCAGCATGCGTCAACGCAGACTCAGCACTGCTACATCAGATGCAGCTGAGCATGCAGCATGGTTCAACGCAGACTCAGCACTGCGGAGATGTAGTAGCACTGGCCGTGCGCTCAGCTTGTCTGCATCTTCGGAGTAGCTGAGCGCACGGCCAGCTCTGCTACATCTCGTCATAGGAATGCATTGACCAGCGTTGATTGGCCAGTGTACAGCATTTGGCCAATCAACGCTGATAATCAGTGCTAACACAGCACTGCTACATGGAGAAGTGGCAGATCTCAGCGCACACACAGAGATGCAGAACCTGCATGGTTCAACGCACACTCAGCTCAGCTGCATCTGATGTAGCAGTGCTGAGTGTGCGCTGAACCATGCTGCACACTCAGCTCAGCTGCATCTGATGTAGCAGTGCTGAGTGTGCACTGAACCATGCTGCACACTCAGCTCAGCTGCATCTGATGTAGCAGTGCTGAGTGTGCATTGAACCATGCTGCACACAAAGCTCAGCTGCATCTGATGTAGCAGTGCTGAGTGTGCGCTGAACCATGCTGCACACTCAGCTCACCTGCATCTCTGTGTGTGCGCTGAGCTCTGCTGCTTCTCCATGTAGCAGTGCTGTGTCAGCACTGCTACATCTGAGATCGGACCACAATGGAAACGGCTGTGGATGGATTGTAGACTCCAGCAGAACCAGCGTTGTTTGGTCGAATGCTGTACACTGGCCAATCAACGCTGGTCAATGCATTCCTATGGGAAAAAGTCAGCTCGCGCATATCGCAAGCTGACAGGGATCCCGACCAGATAGAGCCCCAAAGATGCAAACAATTATGGTATGCATTCAGCCCCTTAATAGTAAGATAGTTTTTGAGCAGTGTCCAAAATGAAAAAAAGAAAAATTGTTGACTTACAGTTCCATATCTACGGTGTTCTCCTGGAGAGTCCTCACGGATGCACAGGTAAAAGACTCCCTCCGGTCGGAGCCGCAATGATGCAGTAAAGAAAAAAGGATCCAGCACCCAGAACTCTTGTGTAGGGAGATTAGATAAAACTTCGCTTTTATTTTTCACATTAAAAATTCGGACATCTCAGAGTAATGTAGTCCATGTACAGAGGTGGTACTGTTTAACGCCGACGCGTTTCAGTGCCGAAGCACCTTAATCATGGCATGTTGGCAACTCTTCAATGAGAACTTATATACTAAAACAACTAACATGTGCATATGTACAAAGGGTTAAAAACACGGAAGTACCTGCCTACTGCATAATAGCGGAAGTAGTCACCATTCAGAGAAAAGAAGACGATCAATCAAGACAATTACTCATCCCATACTGAGTTCAGCAGGGATAATGAACTAACAACAACCTCTCCGAATGCCAAGTCTGATCACTGCAGTGTTCTCAATTTATCTTCACATACACTCTCTCCAGAATGTGTGCGGTTGTTAAGCAAAGGCTTGAGCTTTGTTCCTACTGCTAGATTTGATCTTTTCAATACATTGCTAGATATTAATAAATTCGTAAGAACATTAACTGTGAAAAGGTATTTCTTTGATATCGATGATATGGATGATTCAATGGAAGTAGTAACTAACATCTCACATCCAAATGAATTCCGAGATCTTAATTTCAAGGAACAAGTTTGTCTCACTACACTCAAATCAATTCAAACCACTCATACTCAAAATAGAGACAAAGATCATGTTAAGGTAAATACCACAAACCCTAACTATTCTCCGATTTCAGCACGCATTTCTATATTTGATCATTTCCAACACCAAATAGAAAAGGAACTAACTCAACTACATCGCACACAATATCATTTCAAACATAACCTTACCAGAAAAGAAAGAGAATGTCTCAAAATCCTGGAAAAAAACTCTCGACATTCGACAGGCAGATAAAGGTGGAAAAATTGTTATCCTTAACAGTTCAGATTACAAAACAGCTGTTAATAATATACTGGATGATGCTACCACATACATAGCATTAAAGGAAGATCCCACCTATACCTTCTCAGCAATACTTTATGATCTAATTAGATCAGGTGTCAACCAGGGATTTTTAACAGAAAAGGAGGCAGAATATCTTCATGTGCAGTACCCTACTACTCCAATCTTTCACGGACTGCCTAAAGTCCACAAAAATGTCTTTCCCCCACCTCTTAGACCTATTATAGCGGGGATAGGGTCTCTCAATGAGCCAATTTGCTCTTGGATTGACGACATATTACAGCCATTCCCCATACGTCCAACACAGCAGCACAACAGATGGGGTATTCCTGCCCCTGCGTGCAATCAGGACAGGTGGAACTTTTACTCAATCAAAGAACCTCCCCTATAAGAGGTCACCAGACCTCCCCCTCCTCGTGTTTTTTTCTGTCCTGCGGACAGGGACAGGTGGTGAGGAGGCCTGTGGCCTCCTCCGGGATCTGAAGAAGGTGGCTGTTAGCTCCTTCTTCTTTCCCTTTCTTTCCTTCTCTTTCTTTCCTTCTGAGAGAAAGATTTAGGTTATGTCTTACCTGCTTTGCAGGATGTCTGATGGTTCAGCTGTGCACAGCTCATTCACTGCCCAATAAGGTAAGCTGAGTCCTAGCTTTCCTCTGTGTTTTCTGAAAACTAAAAGCACTGATACTTTTTGCTATGGGCACTCTATTATGTCGATTGTATGTCTATTGCAATGGCCTGTATGTACCTGTCTGTGTTACAGTCAGGCATGGAATTTTTGTGGGAGCCTTGCTTCCCTTCATGCTTAGTGCATAGTGTAGCACTTATGTCTATTGCAGTAGCCTGTATGTACCTGTCTGTGTTACAGTCTGGCATGGAATTTGTGTGGGAGCCTTGCTTCCCTTCATGCTTAGTGCATAGTGTGAGCACTCATTTCTATTGCAATGGCCTGTCTGTGTTACAGTCAGGCATGGAATTTGGGTGGAGCCTTTGCTCCATTCATGCATAGTGCATAGTGTAGCACTTATGTCTATTGCAGTGGTGTGTATGTACCTGTCTGTGTTACAGTCAGGCATGGAATTTGTGTGGAGCCTTTGCTCCCTTCATGCTTAGTGCATAGTGTGAGCACTCATTTCTATTGCAATGGCCTGTCTGTGTTACAGTCAGGCATGGAATTTGGGTGGAGCCTTTGCTCCCTTCATGCTTAGTGCATAGTGTGAGCACTTATGTCTATTACTGTGGCCTGTAGGTGCCTGGCTGTGTTACAGTTCACAGGCATGGAATTTGTGTGTCAGCTTCTGCTCCCTTTATGCTTAGTGCATAGTTGTGCATGTCTATTGCGATGCCCTGTGCGATTGTTATGGCTTTACCGCACCTATCTGGCCGGGTCTTCCCGCTGCCCTAAAGCGCAGCTAATGGGAACTGCAACTCCCACAGCTCTGGTGAGGTAAGCTAAGGTGCACCAAGACTACTTTTGTGAGTGAACAAGTCCCTTTAAAAAAAAAAAAAAAAAAAAAAAATAAAAAAAGGGGGAGTTTTTTTCGTGTTGCTGTCTGTAAGGAAACAGACTTTTATGTTAAGTGCACCGGGTCTAGAGTTCTATACTGTTCGTACTCTACCCGAAGGCTAGATCTGCCTTCTCCATCTGTGCCATCTGCCTGTGGGCTGCCTGACTAACGCCTACTGTGTCGGCGTCACTACAAATTTGATCATTGGGGTCGTCCCCCAAGAGTCGATATGGCTGTCTCTAAATTATCGAGGCGCACGTTAGTGCCATCAGAAGATGGCTCAAATCTCCAGGAGGCGATATACAGGCGTGCAGAGGGTTCCCTGCACCGAATTTATACTGCAGCATCTGCGCAGGCCTCCGTGGGAGTTCAACAGGAGAAGTCGTTCAGTTCCTGCGAGGTAATAGATCTACTCTGTGTAGAGATATCTATACAGGTGTTCCCTGTGATGATCTTCTGGCGTTCCTATCCTCCACCTCCGTAGCAGTGGATTATTTGGCAGAAGCAGGTTTGTATCAAGTGAAGATTGCGGCGAAGGCTATCTCATTAGCCACGGCCGCAAAACGCCCCCTGTGGATGAAGCCCTGGAGGGCAGATAGTACTTCCAAATACAACTTGTGCGCACTTCCGTTTGAGCCGGGCAGGCTCTTTTGGAAAGAGCTGGATACCATTATGGAGGTATAAATTGACACACCATCCGAGAGCCTGAGAAGGAGAAAACTACCTTCTGACGTCTACTCCCCCCTCCCCTTGTATCCGCTTTGCCAGTGGAAGGTCGACTTTCCCACTTCTCGGCGGCATGGAGCCGTCACATTCAGGACCCATGGGGCCTCCAGCTCGTGTATTCGAGCTACAAAATAAAGTTCACATCTCACCCACCCGACAAATTTGTGTAAACCCGCGTTTTGTGTTCAAAAGCAGATCCTTCTGGAGAACGCTGTTCAGGGATACCTGGACAAAGGCGCTCTAGAGCCAGTGCCCGGCAGAGCAATCGACCGGATTTTACTCTCCAGTGTTTTTGGGACCCAAAACATCGGGAGTCAGAGAATGGTGGTCGATTTAAGATTTCTCAACCAATACGTCCTCAAGACCCGTTTCCGGAAGGGAACTATCAGGTCAGTGACACCTTTTCTGCACCGAGGAGACAGGTTTGTCACCCTAGATTTAAGGGACGCATATTTACACGTCCCGATATTTCCGCCACACAGAAGGTTCTTGAGGATCGGGGTTGTGCTGAACGGTACTCTGTGTCATCTGCAGTTCACAGCTCTTCCGTTCGGAATATCCTCGCCCCCCCCACACCTTTACAAAGGTCGTGGCCCCGGTCGTTGCAGCTCTTCGGCTCCAAGGTATATTCATCATACCGTACCTAGACGATTGGCTGTTAAAGGCCCACTCAACAGAGGTTCTCGCGGCCCACCTAAGGATCACTATCGCCTTCCTAGAAGAGTTAGGCGGGCTGATCAATGGTCAAAACTCGGCAGTCGTCCCCACCACCAGAATCCAGTTCTTGGGTTCATTGTGGACTCTCAGAGGATGGAGATATCTCTCCCTCACAGTCAGAAGGAGTAGATTTGTCGGGCGTTGCAACATCTGGCGGATACGCGGGAGGTTCGGGTAAGAACCTCAATGAAGGTCCTAGGTTTAATGTCAGCAGCTGCAGATGCAGTTCCATGGGCACTAGAGCATATGCGTCCACTACAGAGCGAGATCCTCAAGGTTTGGAGCCGCAGCCCCTCAGGGCTGAAGAAGCCTATCCAGTTGTCCATCAGTACCCGTCGATCACTACAATGGTGGTCCCTATTGAAGGACGGGATGTCCACGGTCTAGCCCGACTGGACCCTGTTGACAACGGATGCCTCCTTCCATGGCTGGGGAGCGCATCGGGGGGAGACCCTGGCACAAGGGACATGGAGCCGACTGGAGACTGCTCAGTCATCGAATTGGCGCGAGTCTGCGCAGTGTATTGAACCCTGCTATACTTCACCCAGGATCTACGCGGCAAGGCGGTCAGAGTCAGGACGGACAACGTCACGGTGGTCCTCTACCTGAACAAGCAGGGAGGGATGAGGTCCCCTCCCTCTTCAAGCTAACAGATCAGATTTTTTTTCCTGGGCTGAGGAAAATCTAAGCCACCTCAGTGCGGTGCACATAAGGGGACATCTGAATGTGCTGGCAGACCAGCTCAGCAGGGGAGAAGCAGTGTCGGGCGAGTGGTCCCTCAACCAGGAGGTCTTTCGTCAGTTGACTCGGATGAGGGGTCTCCCCGAGGTGGATCTGATGGCCACCCAGTACAATGCCAAGGTGGAGAGGGTCTGTTCCCTCTACCAGGAGGACAACCCCTTGGCAGTAGATGCCCTATCAATACCTTGGAGGTTCAGGCTGGCATACATCTTCCCTCCACTTCCCATGGTTTCGAAGGTATTGGCCAAGATCAGTCAAGACCAGGTATGGGTGATTGCCATCATACCGTTCTGGCCAAAAAGGGCATGATTTACCCACCTCATACAGATGAGTCGAGGGAATTACTGGAGGCTTCCACTTCTTCACAACCTGGTAACCCTAAACAAGTGGCTATGCCAGGACCTGAAGAGGTTCAACCTGACAGCCTGGAGGTTGACCGCACCCTATACGGACATGGGGGATTGTCACAGGCCATGCGGACAACACTGGCCTGCTCAAGGGCAGATTCTATGAATAGAAGCTACATGAGGATTGGCAGAATTTACCAGCAATGGTGCACAGAGAATCAACGTGCAATACCAGTTATGGAGACGGTATTGGAGTTTTGGTAAAGCGGGCTGGAGAAAGCCCTCACCCCGGTGACATTAAAAGTGCATGTAGCTGCCCTTTCAGCCGTATTAGGGATAAGATTGTCTCAAGATTCGTTGGTAAGTTAATCCTTAAGAGGGGCCGGTGGCTCCAACCCGCAATCCAAGTCCTAATCCCCCAATGGGATTTAGCTATGGTACTGCAGGGGCTCTGTGGGCCCCCCTTTGAACCACTACAAGACATAGGACTAAAGTTCCTCTTCTGCAAAGTGGAATTCCTCTTAGCCGTCACAGCAGCTAAGCGTACTGGAGAACTGCAGGCTTTAGCAGCCTCTGAGCCGTATTTACTATTCTTCCAGACAGGGTACAATTAAGATATCTCCCGGGATTTATTCCAAAAAGTCCCGTCGACCCAGAAAACCTTTCTGGTAAGTCTTTTCAGAAAATACAAGGGGTGTAGAGCCTTGAAGGCAACATTGGCGAGATGGATCAAGGAGGCCATCTCTCAAGCATTCAGTACTCAGGGCCTACTTCCGCCTGAGTTTTAAGGGCACATTCTAGTTGTGCAGTTGCCACGACATGTGGGGAGAGATATTCCATCTCCCTGGACCAGATTTGTGCGGCAGCGACCTGGAGTTCTCACTTAACTTTTGTGAGACATGATAGGTTGGACGATTTTAGCGCGGAGGCGGCTGCCTTCGGTCGCTCGGTATTGACATCAGTTTGTCAGGAAGTCCCACCCTAGGGGGGGATTTCTTGCTACCTCCCCATCTGTTGTGCTGCTGTGTTGGACGTATGGGGAATGGAGGATTATGTAGATAATCTGTTTTCCCATAGTCCAAACAGCAGCACAAAGCTCCCTCCCTGTATGTTTGGCTTGTTAATTTTCTGAAGGGTTTGGAAATCTCTACTTTAGAACTAACACGAGGAGGGGGAGGTCTGGTGACCTCTTATAGGGGAGGTTCTTTGATTGAGTAAAAGTTCCACCTGTCCTGATTGCACGCAGGGGCAGGAATACCCCATCTGTTGTGCTGCTGTTTGGACTATGGGAAAACAGATTATCTACATAATCCTCCATTAGCCACCAGGGTACCGGGATTTATTAGACACCAAAGACCTCCTAGACATATTTCAAAGCTTCAAATGGCAACCACAATATCAATGGCTTACATGCGATATTGTCTCATTGTATTCCAGTATACCCCATACTACAGCTCTTGATGCATTATTTTATAATCTCTATAATCACTCACAATATACTGAAGACTTCATCGAATATGTTTTGGAGATAATACAATATCTCTTAACCCATAATTATTTCATGTTTGACAATAAATTTTACCTTCAAACGTGCGGGGTCCCTATGGGGGCGAAATTTTCCCCTTCGCTGGCCAACATAACCATGGGCTGGTGGGAAGAACATACTATTTTCACTCCAAACAATCCTTTTCTTGATAATATTGCATATTATGCAAGATACATCGATGATATGCTGCTGGTGTGGTAAGGGGAAGAGAAGACAGCTACCGCCTTCACTGACCACATCAGCAGCAATAACCATAATCTTAAATTCACATCACAATTGAGTCCTGTCACAGTTGATTTTCTCGACATCACACTTACCGGTGACGCTGTTAAAGGGGTGGTGGAATCTAAACTATATCGCAAACCCCAAAGTGGTAACACTACTTTGCACGCTAGAAGCCACCACCCCCAACACACCATAAAATCCGTTCCAGTGGGTGAGCTCACCAGGGCTAAAAGAATTTGTTCTCAAGAAGACGAATACACGAGAGAAAGTAATGTCATCTCAGAAAGACTCTATGCCAGAGGGTACTCAAAATGGCATCTAGAACGTGCCAAACATAGGGTCACTTCCAAAACGAGAGCAGATCTCCTGTGTCATAAACCCCAAATACTACAGGATAATTCTGCAGTCTATTTTTCCACCCCATATAGTTTAGACTATAAGAACATCGTGAAAATTATAAATAACAACTTAGCTATTTTAAAACAGGACGATGTCCTTGGTCAAATTCTTAAAGATGGCTGCAGATATGTGGCCAGAAGGGGCAAAACTCTTGGTAACACGCTGTCACCTAGGCTCTTCATAAGTGATAGAAAAAGCCTAAAACCATCCTCCCACATAAAGGGTTTCTTCAGATGTGGGGGAAATAGATGTAACGTTTGCAAACATGCATACAAAACCAATTCTTTCACTGATTCTTCAAAGGACAATACATATCATATTAATACATATCTAAACTGTGACTCAGACCACGTCATTTACCTAATCATTTGTGATACTTGTAAATTACAATATGTAGGTTGCACATCTAGACCTTTAAAAACTAGAATAGCAGAGCACATCAGAGGCAGTACTAACACCAACATTCTGAATAAGTCAGCAGCCTCTAGACATTTTTCTGAAACACATAATGGTAATGTCGGAAATCTTCGCTTCCACGCCATAGAAGCAGTTGCCAAACCTCATCGAGGTGGCAATTGGCAGCGCAAGCTATATTTGAGAGAGGCCTATTGGATACACACTCTCAATACTAGGTATCCATTAGGAATGAATAAGAGGACAGATCTGTCTTACTTCTACTAATACTGGTTCAAATATATTTATTCACTATTGGGTTTTTTGCCTTACTCAATCATATCACAAACTATACATCACTTATTGATAAAATATATATATGGTTTTTTTTTTTTTGTTTGTTTTTTTTTTCAATAATTAATGGCAAAACTATATACTACTGGTTCATTTAAATCACGTGTGAAGGAGTTACCCTATTATATAATCCACAAGATACAGGTATTTCTGTAAGTAGCTGTATTCTGTCCTTTACTTACAATAGACAGAATAGGCCGTTCCGTGATTGGCCATATTTCAACACGTGACCTTCCGACACTGAAGTAGTCGGTAACATACTATGATAAAACCCATAAGAAGTAGGCATTTTTGTGATTGGCCACATTCAATCTCTTATTTATTATGGATAAAGTAGGCCGCTTTGTGATTGGCCACATCTTAACACGTGACTTTTTGATAATGCAACAACAGATAATTCCATCATGTTAAAACCCATAAGAAGTAGGCATCTCTGTGATTGGCCAGTTTATCTCTATATACATCATGGATGAAAGTAGGCCACTCCATGATTGGCCATATGACATCATGTGACCTTTGTTAAACTACTTAGTGGCCGTCCACAGTAAAAACCAATAGGGAATAGGCGACTCTGTGATTGGCTACAGTCATCCCTATATACAACATGGACAAAAGTAGGCTGTCCTGGGATTGGCTACATAATAACATGTGACCCTCTGATAATCTAGCAGTGAGCATTCCACTATGGCAAAACTCATAGGAAGTAGGCAGATCTGTGATTGGCTGGTTCAACTCCATATACATTATAGGCAAAGGTAGGCCAGTCTGCTATTGGCCACACAACAACATGTGATCTTTTGCAAAATAACCAAGCACCCTTCTATAGTAAAAACCCATAGAGAATAGGCAACTCTGTGATTGGCTACAGTCATCCTTATACACAACATGGACGAAAGTAGGCTGTCCTGGGATTGGCTACATAACAACATGTGACCCTCTGATAGTCTAGCAGTGGGCATTCCACTATGGCAAAACTCATAGGAAGTAGGCAGATCTATGATTGGCTGGTTCAACTCCATATACATTATAGGCAAAGGTAGGCCAGTCTGCTATTGGCCACACAACAACATGTGATCTTTTGCAAAATAACCAAGCACCCTTCTACAGTAAAAACCCATAGAGAATAGGCAACTCTGTGATTGGCTACAGTCACTCCTATATACACTATGGACAAAAGTAGGCTGTCCTGGGATTGGCTATACAACAACACATGATCGATCTTGCTATTGGATACATAAGTTCTCCTTCAGGTCCGATGAACATTTCCCATGTCACTCAAATAGTAGGCAGTCCCCCTATTGGCTGTTAGGACCTTCATAGACTATAGTGGGATATGTAGGCTCACATATGATTGGTCACTCAGACATCTTCTATAACCACGGCACATATTTGACCACATGTTTTCTTTTAAGTCCGCCATCGATATAAAATAGGGACGGGGCTTAAGAACGGCTGCCCTATTCTGATTGGCTCCAAACTTTAAAAGCACACGGCTACATCTATATAGTATTTTTCTACTAAATACATCCCTATTTTATAATCTAGCCACTATATATATACAGAAAAATAACTTATTCATTACACATTGATCATTTCAGCATCATTTTAAACATTTTAATTACAAATGCTGCCAGCCATGTTTTCAGTAAAATGTCACTCTTTTATTATTGTTTCTGACGATTTGATTGTGATTATTATTGCTATTATTCCATTATATGTTTGTTTTGTGTTTTTCTGGATGGGAAATTTGATAATGTAGAGTGGCTGGATTTTTGCTCTGTGTCGGTGTCGTCTCTCCGCACACGCATGTAATATGACCATATTAACTTATGAACTTTTCTGGCAAATTTTGCAACCTGGAAAGAGATAAATTAGGATACATAATTAGGCAAGAAAGATAAGTAATTTTGTTATTGAAAACTTTATTTCTGTTTGTTCTTTATCTTCTTTTCTCTGAATGGTGACTACTTCCGCTATTATGCAGTAGGCAGGTACTTCCGTGTTTTTAACCCTTTGTACATATGCACATGTTAGTTGTTTTAGTATATAAGTTCTCATTGAAGAGTTGCCAACATGCCATGATTAAGGTGCTTCGGCACTGAAACGCGTCGGCGTTAAACAGTACCACCTCTGTACATGGACTACATTACTCTGAGATGTCCGAATTTTTAATGTGAAAAATAAAAGCGAAGTTTTATCTAATCTTCCTACACAAGAGTTCTGGGTGCTGGATCCTTTTTTCTTTACTGCATCATTGCGGCTCCGACCGGAGGGAGTCTTTTACCTGTGCATCCGTGAGGACTCTCCAGGAGAACACCGTAGATATGGAACTGTAAGTCAACGATTTTTCTTTTTTTCATTTTGGACACTGCTCAAAAACTATCTTACTATTAAGGGGCTGAATGCATACCATAATTGTTTGCATCTATATCCCGGTTCTCTTGCACTCGTGCCTCTAACAACAAGATTTTCTGAATACTATCAATTAGAAAGTTTTTTGTTTAAACGCAACATTTTTTCATCATTTACGGTGTTAATACAATCAAAACCCAAGAACCATTCTATCAGTTATTTCCTCCTCTTTCTCTATTTTTCATAAAAAATGGACTCAGACACGGAGAATAATAGACAAAAAAGGTTGGCAGAAGTTTTCTGTCTTAACGACACTGTTCACACAACAGAAAGACAGCTTATCCTCTATTCTTTACAAACTGAAATCCTTGTGGTCTCAAGAAGTCAAAGTATGGTGGGACCACAAAACCCTATCTTCATACTTAGAAAAAGCCATGATACCTAGGGGCCTAAGACTAAAAAAATTTCCCACAACTGCTTACAGCACAGAGTTTCAATCACAATGGGAAAAAATTCTAACTGACTGTTCACTCAAACTTATAACCCTAATCATACAAGAAGAGGAAAAGAAACTCATTACTCTGAAAGAGAACATTCAACTTATTAAAGAAGAATTAAAACCACATACTAACACAACTCAGTATAAAGAGGATTTCACTAAAATTCAGAAACAAATAGAGGAACTGGAAGACAAGATTGTGGAAACTAAAATGAACAAGTTTGATAGAGACCGAAAAGATTATGAGAGTGGTACTGTTTATAACTGGAGAAATGAACGCACCTTCACTCCCAGATCCATCCTCAAGAAGTCTCATCACTATACACCTAAAACAAAATACTCTTCCCACCGTAGAGTCTCTTTCAGTTCCTCTGATAAAGACACTGATTATACGGATATGGAGTCTACATCTTCTTTTTTATCTCCAAGAAATCAGAGGCTGTCAAAACTGGATCCCACCATTTCTTCACCTCTACAAGAAACCAGAAAAGGAAAAATCACAGGGGCGGCCGCAAACATCGTAAGAAGTACTACAAAAACACGCAGCAGCTACAAACCATAGTAACTGATCAGTCCAATCATCATCTTGTCTCACAGACGATCAATCAAGACAATTACTCATCCCATACTGAGTTCAGTGATTATAGTGTACTATGGCATCTAAGGGGTTAACACCCTCTGTAAGAGTGATCTCCAGATCTCAGATGTAGCAGTGCTGACACAGCACTGCTACACGGAGAAGCGGCAGAGCTCAGTGCACACACAGATGCAGCAGAGCTGAGTGCGCAGCAAGGTTCAGCGCACACTCAGCACTGCTACATCAAATGCAGTGAGCTGAGTGTGCAGCATGCTTCAACGCACACTCAGCACTGCTACATCAAATGCAGTGAGCTGAGTGTGCAGCATGCTTCAACGCACACTCAGCACTGCTACATCAGATGCAGCTGAGCTGAGTGTGCAGCATGGTTCAGCGCACACTCAGCACTGCTACATCAGATGCAGTTAGCTGAGTGTGCAGCATGCTTCAACGCACACTCAGCACTGCTACATCAGATGCAGCAGAGCTGAGTGTGCAGCATGCTTCAACGCACACTCAGCACTGTTACATCAGATGCAGCTGAGCTGAGTGTGCAGCATGCGTCAACGCAGACTCAGCACTGCTACATCAGATGCAGCTGAGCATGCAGCATGGTTCAACGCAGACTCAGCACTGCGGAGATGTAGTAGCACTGGCCGTGCGCTCAGCTTGTCTGCATCTTCGGAGTAGCTGAGCGCACGGCCAGCTCTGCTACATCTCGTCATAGGAATGCATTGACCAGCGTTGATTGGCCAGTGTACAGCATTCGGCCAATCAACGCTGATAATCAGTGCTAACACAGCACTGCTACATGGAGAAGCGGCAGATCTCAGCGCACACACAGAGATGCAGAACCTGCATGGTTCAACGCACACTCAGCTCAGCTGCATCTGATGTAGCAGTGCTGAGTGTGCGCTGAACCATGCTGCACACTCAGCTCAGCTGCATCTGATGTAGCAGTGCTGAGTGTGCACTGAACCATGCTGCACACTCAGCTCAGCTGCATCTGATGTAGCAGTGCTGAGTGTGCATTGAACCATGCTGCACACAAAGCTCAGCTGCATCTGATGTAGCAGTGCTGAGTGTGCGCTGAACCATGCTGCACACTCAGCTCAGCTGCATCTGATGTAGCAGTGCTGAGTGTGCACTGAACCATGCTGCACACTCAGCTCAGCTGCATCTGATGTAGCAGTGCTGAGTGTGCATTGAACCATGCTGCACACAAAGCTCAGCTGCATCTGATGTAGCAGTGCTGAGTGTGCGCTGAACCATGCTGCACACTGAGCTCACCTGCATCTCTGTGTGTGCGCTGAGCTCTGCTGCTTCTCCATGTAGCAGTGCTGTGTCAGCACTGCTACATCTGAGATCGGACCACAATGGAAACGGCTGTGGATGGATTGTAGACTCCAGCAGAACCAGCGTTGTTTGGTCGAATGCTGTACACTGGCCAATCAACGCTGGTCAATGCATTCCTATGGGAAAAAGTCAGCTCGCGCATATCGCAAGCTGACAGGGATCCCGACCAGATAGAGCCCCAAAGATGCAAACAATTATGGTATGCATTCAGCCCCTTAATAGTAAGATAGTTTTTGAGCAGTGTCCAAAATGAAAAAAGAAAAATTGTTGACTTACAGTTCCATATCTACGGTGTTCTCCTGGAGAGTCCTCACGGATGCACAGGTAAAAGACTCCCTCCGGTCGGAGCCGCAATGATGCAGTAAAGAAAAAAGGATCCAGCACCCAGAACTCTTGTGTAGGGAGATTAGATAAAACTTCGCTTTTATTTTTCACATTAAAAATTCGGACATCTCAGAGTAATGTAGTCCATGTACAGAGGTGGTACTGTTTAACGCCGACGCGTTTCAGTGCCGAAGCACCTTAATCATGGCATGTTGGCAACTCTTCAATGAGAACTTATATACTAAAACAACTAACATGTGCATATGTACAAAGGGTTAAAAACACGGAAGTACCTGCCTACTGCATAATAGCGGAAGTAGTCACCATTCAGAGAAAAGAAGACGATCAATCAAGACAATTACTCATCCCATACTGAGTTCAGCAGGGATAATGAACTAACAACAACCTCTCCGAATGCCAAGTCTGATCACTGCAGTGTTCTCAATTTATCTTCACATACACTCTCTCCAGAATGTGTGCGGTTGTTAAGCAAAGGCTTGAGCTTTGTTCCTACTGCTAGATTTGATCTTTTCAATACATTGCTAGATATTAAAAAATTCGTAAGAACATTAACTGTGAAAAGGTATTTCTTTGATATCGATGATATGGATGATTCAATGGAAGTAGTAACTAACATCTCACATCCAAATGAATTCCGAGATCTTAATTTCAAGGAACAAGTTTGTCTCACTACACTCAAATCAATGCAAACCACTCATACTCAAAATAGAGACAAAGATCATGTTAAGGTAAATACCACAAACCCTAACTATTCTCCGATTTCAGCACGCATTTCTATATTTGATCATTTCCAACACCAAATAGAAAAGGAACTAACTCAACTACATCGCACACAATATCATTTCAAACATAACCTTACCAGAAAAGAAAGAGAATGTCTCAAAATCCTGGAAAAAAACTCTCGACATTCGACAGGCAGATAAAGGTGGAAAAATTGTTATCCTTAACAGTTCAGATTACAAAACAGCTGTTAATAATATACTGGATGATGCTACCACATACATAGCATTAAAGGAAGATCCCACCTATACCTTCTCAGCAATACTTTATGATCTAATTAGATCAGGTGTCAACCAGGGATTTTTAACAGAAAAGGAGGCAGAATATCTTCATGTGCAGTACCCTACTACTCCAATCTTTCACGGACTGCCTAAAGTCCACAAAAATGTCTTTCCCCCACCTCTTAGACCTATTATAGCGGGGATAGGGTCCCTTAATGAGCCAATTTGCTCTTGGATTGATGACATATTACAGCCATTAGCCACCAGGGTACCGGGATTTTTTAGAGACACCAAAGACCTCCTAGACATATTTCAAAGCTTCAAATGGCAACCACAATATCAATGGCTTACATGCGATGTTGTCTCATTGTATTCCAGTATACCCCATACTACAGCTCTTGATGCATTATCTTATAATCTCTATAATCACTCACAATATACTGAAGACTTCATCGAATATGTTTTGGAGATAATACAATATCTCTTAACCCATAATTATTTCATGTTTGACAATAAATTTTACCTTCAAACGTGCGGGGTCCCTATGGGGGCGAAATTTTCCCCTTCGCTGGCCAACATAACCATGGGCTGGTGGGAAGAACATACTATTTTCACTCCAAACAATCCTTTTCTTGATAATATTGCATATTATGCAAGATACATCGATGATATGCTGCTGGTGTGGTCAGGGGAAGAGAAGACAGCTACCGCCTTCACTGACCACATCAGCAGCAATAACCATAATCTTAAGTTCACATCACAATTGAGTCCTGTCACAGTTGATTTTCTCGACATCACACTTACCGGTGACGCTGTTAAAGGGGTGGTGGAATCTAAACTATATCGCAAACCCCAAAGTGGTAACACTACTTTGCACGCTAGAAGCCACCACCCCCAACACACCATAAAATCCGTTCCAGTGGGTGAGCTCACCAGGGCTAAAAGAATTTGTTCCCAAGAAGACGAATACACGAGAGAAAGTAATGTCATCTCAGAAAGACTCTATGCCAGAGGGTACTCAAAATGGCATCTAGACCGTGCCAAACATAGGGTCACTTCCAAAACGAGAGCAGATCTCCTGTGTCATAAACCCCAAATACTACAGGATAATTCTGCAGTCTATTTTTCCACCCCATATAGTTTAGACTATAAGAACATCGTGAAAATTATAAATAACAACTTAGCTATTTTAAAACAGGACGATGTCCTTGGTCAAATTCTTAAAGATGGCTGCAGATATGTGGCCAGAAGGGGCAAAACTCTTGGTAACACGCTGTCACCTAGGCTCTTCATAAGTGATAGAAAAAGCCTAAAACCATCCTCCCACATAAAGGGTTTCTTCAGATGTGGGGGAAATAGATGTAACGTTTGCAAACATGCATACAAAACCAATTCTTTCACTGATTCTTCAAAGGACAATACATATCATATTAATATATATCTAAACTGTGACTCAGACCACGTCATTTACCTAATCATTTGTGATACTTGTAAATTACAATATGTAGGTTGCACATCTAGACCTTTAAAAACTAGAATAGCAGAGCACATCAGAGGCAGTACTAACACCAACATTCTGAATAAGTCAGCAGCCTCTAGACATTTTTCTGAAACACATAATGGTAATGTCGGAAATCTTCGCTTCCACGCCATAGAAGCAGTTGCCAAACCTCATCGAGGTGGCAATTGGCAGCGCAAGCTATATTTTAGAGAGGCCTATTGGATACACACTCTCAATACTAGGTATCCATTAGGAATGAATAAGAGGACAGATCTGTCTTACTTCTACTAATACTGGTTCAAATATATTTATTCACTATTGGGTTTTTTGCCTTACTCAATCATATCACAAACTATACATCACTTATTGATAAAATATATATATGGTTTTTTTTTGTTTGTTTTGTTTTTTTTCAATAATTAATGGCAAAACTATATACTACTGGTTCATTTAAATCATGTGTGAAGGAGTTACCCTATTATATAATCCACAAGATACAGGTATTTCTGTAAGTAGCTGTATTCTGTCCTTTACTTACAATAGACAGAATAGGCCGTTCCGTGATTGGCCATATTTCAACACGTGACCTTCCGACACTGAAGTAGTCGGTAACATACTATGATAAAACCCTTAAGAAGTAGGCATTTTTGTGATTGGCCACATTCAATCTCTTATTTATTATGGATAAAGTAGGCCGCTTTGTGATTGGCCACATCTTAACACGTGACTTTTTGATAATGAAACAGCAGATAATTCCATCATGTTAAAACCCATAAGAAGTAGGCATCTCTGTGATTGGCCAGTTTATCTCTATATACATCATGGATGAAAGTAGGCCACTCCATGATTGGCCATATGACATCATGTGACCTTTGTTAAACTACTTAGTGGCCGTCCACAGTAAAAACCCATAGGGAATAGGCGACTCTGTGATTGGCTACAGTCATCCCTATATACAACATGGACAAAAGTAGGCTGTCCTGGGATTGGCTACATAATAACATGTGACCCTCTGATAATCTAGCAGTGAGCATTCCACTATGGCAAAACTCATAGGAAGTAGGCAGATCTGTGATTGGCTGGTTCAACTCCATATACATTATAGGCAAAGGTAGGCCAGTCTGCTATTGGCCACACAACAACATGTGATCTTTTGCAAAATAACCAAGCACCCTTCTATAGTAAAAACCCATAGAGAATAGGCAACTCTGTGATTGGCTACAGCCATCCTTATACACAACATGGACAAAAGTAGGCTGTCCTAGGATTGGCTATATAACAACATGTGACCCTCTGATATTCTAGCAGTGGGCATTCCAGTATGGCAAGACTCATAGGAAGTAGGCAGATCTGTGATTGGCTGGTTCAACTCCATATACATTATAGGCAAAGGTAGGCCAGTCTGCTATTGGCCACACAACAACATGTGATCTTTTGCAAAATAACCAAGCACCCTTCTACAGTAAAAACCCATAGAGAATAGGCAACTCTGTGATTGGCTACAGTCACTCCCATATACACTATGGACAAAAGTAGGCTGTCCTGGGATTGGCTATACAACAACACATGATCGATCTTGCTATTGGATACATAAGTTCTCCTTCAGGTCCGATGAACATTTCCCATGTCACTCAAATAGTAGGCAGTCCCCTTATTGGCTGTTAGGACCTTCATAGACTATAGTGGGATATGTAGGCTCACATATGATTGGTCACTCAGACATCTTCTATAACCACGGCACATATTTGACCACATGTTTTCTTTTAAGTCCGCCATCGATATAAAATAGGGACGGGGCTTAAGAACGGCTGCCCTATTCTGATTGGCTCCAAACTTTAAAAGCACACGGCTACATCTATATAGTATTTTTCTACTAAATACATCCCTATTTTATAAACTAGCCACTATATATATATACAGAAAAATAACTCCCCCCTCCATCTGCTTGCAGTACTCGTCCATAGACGAGCATTATCAGGGAGGGAGGGGGGAGTTCCTCCCTGCTCACACAGCACAGCGCGATTGGCGCGGCGAGGCAGAAGGACGTCTCTGGCTAACTGTCAGAAACGCCCTTCTGACCATAGAAGAGCTACGGTACTGGACCGTAAGCTCTTCACACTTGGCACACATCGGGAAAGCCGACAGTGCGCTGAACTCAGCGCACTGTCAGCTTTCCGGCAGTATATAGAACTGCCTGTGTGCAAAATGGTGAAAGGTCCTCTTTAAAGGGGGAATAAAAATCATTAATTCTGCCATTGTTTATTAATAGAAATGAGTGAACACCGTTCGATCGAATACATATTCAATCAAACATGAGGCCGTTCGAGGTATTCGATTACCATACTTCAGTTCAACATAGTCCATGACAGTTCCATCAGAACATGGCCTCCAGTCCTTTTGCCCAAGGTCCAGCCACAGATCATGTCTGCTCACATGGTGTCCAGGATAACAGATCAGAAGCAAGAGACCACTTCCCCCTCAGGAGAGACCATTTATTTCTCCTGGTCTTCTACCTGGAGTGATGTCATCAGGGCTACGCGCCACCCCTCCATCCTTACAACCAAATAACTATAAACAGTCATAATATCTCATCAGGTGAACATATTGTCAAACAAGGGGCATGACGGGGTTCACAGCGAGGTCCCCATCAGGTAGACACCAAGGATGACACTCCAATCCCCTTTGGGTACTGAGTTCAGTGTCTGGAGACTCCTTTGGCCCCCAGGCGTACCGTTTTTGGGCTTGAAACGTGCGCCTTTGCATTGAGCACCTGAGGAATTTATTGTGATATCTGTAACATATTCTCCTGCGGCAATATCATCATAAAACCATAACTGTTTGAAATGGGAGAGCAGCGTCGCATAGTCTGATTGACAGTTGGTAGAAGGGGCTCTGAATCTACAAATCCAGGATGCCCCCTGCCAAGATAATGAGATTAGCATAGGTATGCTAATGGCGTTGTACAGGAGGTAACAATAGAATGATCAAAGCTGCTCGGTGTTATGGTCAGCAGGGTTTATTAAAAAAATAAAAAATAAAACTAAACTCTGGGCTACTGACTGCTAAGCAACCTGGTGAGAACGCTGTCAACAGTTACTGTCACTGCCAGCTAAATAAAAGGACCAGGTGTGCTCTGTTACTATTCACAGAGCCCTGTGCAGTCAGAGCAGCCGCACAAATAAACTAACTGGCTAGCCAGCACTCCTGGACTAGCCAGAGACCAATTAACACCCTGTGTGCTTCCAGCCACCCAACTCCCAATGCAGCTTACTGCCAAACAAACTCTCAGTGTGAACACTGACTGAGGGGAGAAGCTAGCTAAGGCCAACTGAGATTCTACCACACACACGGCAGAACACACACACACACGGCAGAACACACACACACACGGCAGAACACACACACACACACGGCAGAACACACACACGGCAGAACACACACACGGCAGAACACACACACGGCAGAACACACACACACGGCAGAACACACACACACGGCAGAACACACACACACACACACACACACACACACACACACACACACACACACACACACACACACACACACACACACACACACACACACACACACACACACACACACACACACACACACACACACACACACACACACACACACACACACACACACACACACACACACACACACACACACACACTCTTTAGGATTTGAGAGTGGATCTTAGCACGCTGGGCATCCAGACCAGCCCCCTTATATAGGCAAGGGGCGGTCACCAGCAATTAGCCCAGGTGCCCAATCCGAGCGTCCATTGTTCGACACACATGTAGATCAACCAGTCGACCATGCCCGGCTGTTGCAAGGCAGATTAACCCCTGCAACCCTGGATTGTGCAGAGGAACAGACAGCGACGCCCATATCATGGCTGCAGTTACTGCACAATCCTAAAACTCGGCCACTTCCAACAGTTAAAGGGGTTGTCCCATCACAAGGATCCTATCTATACTGCTAGTTTATGTGGATATAAGACTTTTCCTAAATGCATTGCTTTATCAAAACTGCTTTGTTTGGCCGCTATCTTAATTTATTCACTTCATTGTTTACACTCCATTTCTATGGCTCTTGGGATTATCTGCTCATTTGTCAAGTGATGTAGCTGCCTGCTCTCCAAGGGGGAGGGAGGGGCTGGGAGCAACTCTGAGCTGTTTGTGTCTTTTAAGTAGCAGAACTTCTCAGAGAGCTCCGGGATTTCTGAGCTCTTATCATTCAGATTAATTGAATTTGGTTGATAAGGGCTGAGATAGGGAGTCCGTTACCTCTTTATGTAATGCAAACTGACTCAAATCTAGCTCTGCTACATTAGCTTCACACTGTGGTAATTCATTTACAACCAATCTCATGCAATTGAAACCCCGCCCACCTATGTGCCAAGAAAAGCAGGAAGTGAAGAGAGCACAACAGCCTGCAGGTTAGTGAACAAGCGTCATGGGAATACCCCTTTAATTAGACTTGGAGTTTTGACACCAACTCCCACATCATGCTACAGAATAATTAGCAAAGGGTGAATTGACATGACATGTGGCCCTGTATATGAGATGGGCACTGAAATATTAATAACAGATGGGGCATTCATCACACTGATACAATACATAGATATTTACATACATGGCTGAAAATCAAAATTGAGAATCTGTTCATTACAGAGGCCAATATCCGGGGGACATTAACTCCTTCCCACCAGAGGAATTTTTTGGTTTTGACTCTCCCCTTTCCAAACACCATAACATTTTTTATTTTTCCACTCTCAGAGCCATATGAGGTCTTAATGTTTGCAGGGCATATTTTTCTTCATGATGCTACCATTGAATATTCTGTACAATATATTGGGAGGCTGGAAAAAATTCAGAATGGGTGTGGATTTGAACAAAAAAGTGCCTTTGTGCGACTTTCTTACAGGCTTCATTTTTAAGATGTTCACAGTGCAGTCAAAATGACATATCACCTGTATTTATGTTTCAGTATGATTTCAAGGATTCCAAATTTATATGGTTTTTTATATTTTAACTCCTTCACAAAAATCCAAAACTGTAAATAAAAAAAAAAACATACAAAAAAAAAAGCCTTTTTTTTTTTCTAAAAGACCCCATATTCTGACACACAACTTTTTTTTTTTTTTATTTCTGTGTATGGGGCATCTTTTTATGCAGAACCAGGTGTACTTTTTAGCTATACTATTTTGGGATTCACTATTGCTTTGATCACTTTTTATTTAAAACAGTGAAAAAACGTTGGTTCGGCAGTATTGATTTTTTTTTTACTGCTACAATGTTTACCGTAGGGTAAAAATATTTTTATAAATTTGTAGACCGGGCATTTTTTGGACATAGGGTTACCTAATGTGTAGGTGTTTTACAGTATTTAAGTACTTATATACATGTTCTAGGGAAAGGGGGGTGATTTGAATATTTAATTATATATATATATATATATATATATATATATATATATATATATATATATATAATAAATAAAAACAGTTAAAAAATACATATATATATATATATATATATATATATATATATGTATTTTTTTAACAGTTTTTATTTTTATTTTTTGGGCATTTATTAGACCCCCTAGGGGTCTTGAACCCCAGGGAGTCTGATCACTAATGCAATGCATTACAATGCTAATGCATTGCAAAAAAATGTCTCTTCTATTGCAGGCTACATAGAGTAGCCTGCAATAGAAATTAATGAAATACAGGTTTGGGAGCCTTTGCAAAATGGCTGCAAATGGCAGCTTTGACTGAGGCGCCAGAAGGGTTAATGCCCGCAATCAGTGGCACCGATCGTAGGCATTAGCACCGGGTCTCTGCTGTATAAAACAGTAGAGACTCGGCGGCTATGGTGGCCGCTCGACTTCCAAGCCATATTTAAACATCTGACATCCGCCGTCTGGGTCCTCTTCCTGAGGCTGATGAGGTCATTCAGCAATTTCAGCACAATGCCGGAAGAGACCCAGGAGACCAGACGAACCAGGAGGCATAGGACAACAACGGAGCTACTGGGACAGGTATGTAATTTTTTTTAAAAAAAAATTCACTGTCCTCAGCAGATTTAAACTTTAAAACTTTAGCCTTGACAACCCCTTTAAAGGAGTTTTTTTTTATATTTTAATTAGGTGGGGGGAGGTGCAAAAAAACCCCAAAAACACAAAATTTTCTCTCCTGTTCCGTGTCTCCCAGCGCGGTTTGGTCCAGCTCCTCTGTTGTATTCTTTCAGAAGTTCCCTTTGTCATTCATCTGCCTAAGGTAAGGGTATAAACCTATATGGTATCCGTATATAGATAACAACATAAATAAGAAAACAAAACTAGTTCTTAATACAAAAATAATTTTATTAATATCAAGAAATAAAAGAAAAGACAAAACAGTTAAAAACAATTAAAAAAGAATCGCATCGAAAATGCGAGTGGAGGTTGCAGTGTCACATGTAGATCACAATAGACAACATATATGAGTCAGTACTGTTGCTGTATTATGCTCATTTATTAAACAGATGTACATCCATTTCAAGTCCATATGGTGTGGGTGATGAAAATAATCATATAAATATGTGGGGTCACCCAGCTAAGGCAAAATTAAATATAATGAAGTATAGTAAAAGGTAAGTATCAATCGCATATTCGATGCAATTCTTTTTAAATTGTTTTTAACTGTTTTGTCTTTTCTTTTTTCTTGATGTGTATTAATAAAATTATTTTTGTATTAAGAACTAGTTTTCTTATTTATGTTGTTATCTCTATACGGATACCATATAGGTTTATATACTTGATGTTTGCAGGTATCCTGTGTATTGTATAGTCTAGTGCTGAGACGTGGTAGTGTTAAAATAATAATGCCTAAGGTAAGGGACCTGGGATTTCACAGCCAGTGTGGACTTTGGCAAAAAAAGACAGCTGACGCTAGGTTCACACTAGCGTTCACCTGTCCGTTCTGAGCTTTCCGTCTTCTGCATGCCAGAAGTCGGAAAGCTCAGACCGGGTCCGGCCGTGAGCGGCGGTGAGCGTTTTATGCTCTCCGCCGCGAAACCGGATTTTTTTTATCCGGACACAGAGTACTGCATGTCCGACTCTGTGTCCGGATTATAAAACCCGGTTTCGCGGCGGAGAGCATAAAACGCTCACCGCCGCTCACGGCCGGACATCTCTCTCACCCATTCAAATGAATGGGTGAGAGAGACTCCTGCAGGTTTCCGTCTCCTGCCTCTGTTTTAGGCAGGAAACGGAAACCTGCAGAACGGAGTTCACAACGCTGATGTGAACGAGCCCTGAGCTGCAGGACCAGACCCCGCTGGAAAGACAACAGAGCATCAGAGACAGATCAGTATTTTTTTTTTTGTTTGTATTTTTTCCTCCCTCCCATGGATTAATTATAAAAAAAAATTACTGGACAACCTCTTTAAAGTGTGGGGCTTTTTATGGTTTATGCTCAGGACAGGCCATAAATGCCTGATTTGTAGGGTCCAATCAGTTATATGGAGTTACTTCCGGCGCAGTGGCGTAACTAGGAATGGAGGGGCCCCGTGGCGAACTTTTGACATGGGGCCCCCCGAGGCCGATGATCTCGAGCGAGCCCCTCCTACGCATTCTTGCGCGCTCTATTATGCCCCATAGTGGTCCCTACACACAGTATTATGCCCATAGTGGCCCCTGCACACACTATTATGTCCCTCAGTGGCCCCTCCACACAGTATTATCCCCCATAGTGGCCCCTGCACACAGTATTATGTCCCATAGTGACCCCTGCACACAGTATTATGTCCCTCAGTGGCTCCTACAAGACTAAATACTGTCACATCACCCGATGACCGCTATACCAGGACAATTGTGGATAAAAAGTCTGGTCATGTGCATTACAATTTAGTAACTCCATGTGCCTATATTAATTGCAGTTAACCCTTTCATGTCCCTCACATTAACCCTTGTGTACCTCACATAAGAGTTACTGATATGTGAGAGACATGGAGGTAATAATAAAGTATCTTTATTATTATTACCCCCATAAGTCTCACATATTAGTAACTCTTATGGTGAGGCACACAGGGGCTAATGTGAGGGACATGATGGGGTTAATTGCTATTAATATGAGGCACATGGAGTTACTAAAACAAAATTAATCACCCCAAATGCCTGATATTAATAAGCATAGTAACCCCGGTATGTCCTGTGTACCTGTGTTTTCTTTTTTTAGTTTCACTTTCTTGGAGCTTCTTCTCCTCCTTCTCTTGTGTGCAGGATGGCAGGAGCTTGGCAGGGGTCCATTTTTTGTATAGGGATAAGCCCCGCCTCCTGGGCTCTCCTCAGCCCCATCGTTGCCGGGCAGAGGACAGCCAGAGAAAGGGAGGGGGGGGAGAGAAAGTGTCATGAGAGCGCTGAGTGGAGCCAGACCTGCAGCTCGTGCATCGGCTCCTGTGTGTTGGCCGTTGCTGCAGCTTCGGACATATACTTTCCCTATATTAATAGGGAAAGTATTCCACCAACAGAGGGCCCCTGCAAGTGCTGGGGCCCTGGGCAATAGCCAAGTTTGCCCCCCCCCAACGCCGGCCCTGCTTACCTCTCCCGGGCCGCCAATCATTATACTCGGGGGTCCGAAAAGACCCCCGAGTATAATGATAGCAGTGGTAGTGGCTGTCACCGGGCCCCTAATGTCCCGGGCCCTGTGCCAGCTGCCTCTGTTGCTATGGCGGTAGTTATGCCACTGTTCCAGTGCCCATCCTGTATACAATACAGGGCCAGAAGCAGAAAACTATGTCCACTGTATATTAGCCAGCACCGTCACTGCATCTCAGCACTTACTGAAGTCAGTGAGACCTGAGCTGCAGTAAAGACGTGGAGCTACTCTACAGAGGATAGGAGCGTTCTACTTCTGGCTCTCTGTTGTGTACAGAATGAGCGCCAGAAGTGGCTCCATACAGCTAATGGGTCCTTATGTCAGCCCCTTACCGATCCCGTATTTATGGCCTATCCTGAGGCATAGGTCATAAAAATAATTAACCCCGAACAACCCCTTTAATATTCCACACACACAGCTTAGCCCTGATCACCGCCCCCCCCCCCCCCCCCCCCCACACACACACACACACAATATATACAGTGGGGCAAAAAAGTATTTAGTCAGTCACCAATAGTGCAAGTTCCACCACTTAAAAACATGAGAGGTGTCTGTAATTTACATCATAGGTAGACCTCAACTATGAGAGACAAAATGAGAAAACAAATCCAGAAAATCACATTGTCTGATTTTGTAAGAATTGTTTTTCAAATTATGGTGGAAAATAAGTATTTGGTTACCTACAAACAATCAAGATTTCTGGCTCTCACAGACCTGTAACTTCTTCTTTAAGAGTCTCCTCTTTCCTCCACTCATTACCTGTAGTGATGGCACCTGTTTAAATTTGTTATCAGTATAAAAAGACACCTGTGCACACCCTCAAACAGTCAGACTCCAAACTCCACTATGGTGAAGACCAAAGAGCTGTCAAAGGACACCAGAAACAAAATTGTAGCCCTGCACCAGGCTGGGAAGACTGAATCTGCAATAGGCAACCAGCTTGTATTGAAGAAATCAACTGTGGGAGCAATAATTAGAAAATGGAAGACATACAAGACCACTGATAATCTCCAAGCAAAATCTCACCCCATGGGGTCAAAATGATCACAAGAACGGTGAGCAAAAATCCCAGAGCCACGCGGGGGGACCTAGTGAATGAACTGCAGAGAGCTGGGACCAATGTAACAAAGGCTACCATCAGTAACACACTACGCCGCCAGGGACTCAGATCCTGCAGTGCCAGATGTGTCCCCCTGCTTAAGCCAGTACATGTCCGGGCTTGTCTGAAGTTTGCTAGAGAGCATTTGGATGATCCAGAAGAGTATTGGGAGAATGTCCTATGGTCTGATGAAACCAAACTGGAACTGTTTGGTAGAAACACAACTTTTCATGTTTGGAGGAAAAAGAATACTGAGTTGCATCCATCAAACACCATACCTACTGTAAAGCATGGGGGTGGAAACATCATGCTTTAGGGCTGTTTCTCTGCAAAGGGGCCAGGACGACTGATCCGGGTACATGAAAGAATGAATGGGCCCATGTATCGTGAGATTTTAAGTGCAAACCTCCTTCCATCAGCAAGGGCATTGAAGATGAAACGTGGCTGGGTCTTTCAACATGACAATGATCCAAAGCACACCGCCAGGGCAACAAAGGAGTGGCTTTGTAAGAAGCATTTCAAGGTCCTGGAGTGGCCTAGCCAGTCTCCAGATCTCAACCCTATAGAAAACCTTTGGAGGGAGTTGAAAGTCTGTGTTGCCAAGCGACAGCCCCAAAACATCACTGCTCTAGAGGAGATCTGTATGGAGGAATGGGCCAACATACCAACAACAGTGTGTGCCAAACTTGTGAAGACTTACAGAAAACATTTGACGTCTGTCATTGCCAACAAAGGATATATAACAAAGTATTGAGATGAAATTTTGTTACTAACCAAATACTTATTTTCCACCATAATTTGCAAATAAATTCTTACAAAATCAGACAATGTGATTTTCTGGATTTTTTTTCTCATTTTGTCTCTCACAGTTGAGGTCTACCTATGATGTAAATTACAGACGCCTCTCATCTTTTTAAGTGGTGGAACTTGCACTATTGGTGACTGACTAAATACTTTTTTGCTCCACTGTAATCGCCTTATCACTGTTATCCATACAGTATGGGGCACCAGTGAATTGACCAGAAACAAATTTGGCCCAGACAACCCCTTTAACCCCTTCCCAACCTGCGCCGTAATAGTACGGTGCATGTCGGGTCTGTAACTATGGTGACCGCCCGGGAGCCAGGCGGCCGCTATAGCCGCCAGGTGTCTACTGCTTTAAGCAGTAGACAATCGGCTCTAATGCCTCTGATCGGTCCCCGGACCGATCGGAGGCATTAACCCCTCCGGCGCCATGGGCGTCGCCATTTTGCTCCAGGGCCAACGTCACGTTGGCATGACAGCCGGGAGCCTTTACAAGGCTCCCAGGCTTGTTTGCAAATTCTCCTTACACTTACACTTACACTTACACTAAACACTTACCTTCTGAGGAAGCCTACTTATGTAGGTGAAACGCGTTGAGGAAGCCTTGCATTGTTGTGTGTCCTTGGTGGGCCTCTCATCGGTGTCAACATCATGTCTACAGGTATCACTGGTTTATTTATACATTAGTAATGGTGGCACTCAGTATGACTGAGCTATTGTATAATTAACTTTACCTGTATACACAGTCTGCTTTATGTGTTTTTTACCATCTGTTGGACTGCTCACTGCTCACTTCTGTGAATGATGGTGCTATTATTGGTTGAACTGTAGGATCTATATATATTTATTTATATTTTATATTGATATTATAGTATTCCTTATCCTAAATTCAATCTCAGCTTTTCTATTTACCATCTACTTGGGTAGTGTTGTTAGTCACTGCAACATTTATTTATTACTCAGCATAGTCCAACATTTATTTTATTTGCTTACTGTGTATATAGTATCTTACACCTAGGTACTACCACCTTACAAATATTTGTGATATCATGTACTTTCCCGATTGAGTAACCCATCAAGTGGTGTCTTGAGTATTGCAACATCTGCTCCTTTTTTTGCTGCTATTTATTGTATATTTCTTGATATTATAATAAAAATCTTGTGATAGTATTTTACTAAAAATTGACTTTTTCATTATTTCCTTGTTCTGGGCTGTTCGTTTTTCTTCTTATTGTCTGCAAATTCTCTCTTTCGCAGGCTGGTCTATGCAGGGGTGAACTTGCCCCTTTTGCCGCCCGAGGCAAAGGGGCACAAAGGGGGCGGGGCTTAGCGTCGTTCGCAGGCAGAGAACAGACCTGCTCTCTGCCTGAGCGTGAGGGGAGGCTGCTGGAGCAGCGCTGCTCCAGTGGCCTCCCCAAACCACCGCTCGGTGCTAAGCCAGTCCAGGACAGCTTGTCCTGGACTGGCTTATGTAATAAAAAATGCCGCCCTCCCTGGGGCCCTGACATAGCACCGCCTGAAGCGGTCGCTTCAGGTCGCCTCATGGGAGGTGCGGCGCTGGGTCTATGCAGTCTGCAAAAGAAAGGATGATTTATTGCAATGCATTAACATTGTAATGCATTGCATCAGTGATCAGACCCCCTGGGGTTCAACACCCCTAGGGGGTCTAATAAATGCAAAAAAAAATTTTTTTTAAAAGTAAAAAAAATATAAAAAAATATAAAAAGTATTAAAAATTCAAATCACCCCCCTTTCGCTAGAACACATATAAAAGTAGTTAAAAACTGTTAAACACATACATGTTAGGTATCCCCGCATCCGAAATCGACCGCTCTACAAATCTATAAAAATATTTTTCCTGTTCAGTAAACGCCGTAGCCGGAAAAATAGTCAAAAGTGCCAAACCGCCATTTTTTCACTGTTTTGATTCTGATAAAAATTTGAATAAAAAATGATCAAAGCAACAACATTTCCCGAAAATGGTAGAACTAAAAAGTACACCCGGCCCCGCAAAAAAAGACACCCTATGCATCCCTGTACACGGACGTATAAAAAAGTTACGGCTGTCGGAATATGGCGACTTTTAGTAAAAAAAATTTTTTAACACAGTTTTGGATTTTTTTTAAGGGGTCAAAATGTAAATAAAACCATATAAATTTGGTATCCCTGGAACCGTACCGAAACACAGAATACAGGGGACATGTCATTTTGGCTGCACAGTGAACGCCGTAAAACCAAAGCCCATAAGAAAGTCGCAGAAATGCATTTTTTTCTTCAAATCCACCCCATTCTGAATTTTTTTTCCTGCTTCCCAGTACATTATATAGAATAATTAATGGTGGCATCATGAAGAAAAATTTGTCCCGCAAAGATTAAGACCTCATATGGCTCTGGGAGCGGAGAAATAAAAAAGTTATGGGGTTTAGAAGGAGGGGATTCAAAAACAAAAAACGAAAATCAAAAAATGCCATAGGCGGGAAAGGGTTAAAGAGATTGTCCATAAATGTGAAACCGTAGCCGCATGTAAGGTGTAAAAATGTAAAAAATAAAAAAAAAAAGATAAAAAGGGAATTGGAGCAACCCATGTGGCGAGTGGGAGTTGTAAAATTAAAAAAATAAATAAATAAATATAAAAGCATACTCACTTGTCCCCAGCACCCCGTCGTCCCTGCCTGTGTCTGTTTGGTCTCATTGCGACACCTCATTTCTGGAAATCCTGTACCTAATTAATCTTATTGGTCACATGAGGTGCAGGACTGCCAGCAAGAAGGCGCCAGCACAAGACTGAATGGACCCTGGCGGCGGACAATCGGGTGTGAGGACATACTCATACTTTTTTATTTATTTATTTTTATTTTACACCTCCCATTATCCACATGAGTTGCTCCAATTCCTGAGCATCATCTTTATAGGATTTATCCATCTTTCTAATACTGATGGCCTGTCCTTAGGATAGGCCATCAATATTACATCTGCAGGAGTCTGATAGCTAGGACTTCTAGAGATCAGCTTTTCCATGGAAGCGTGGCTACAAGTAATGATGACAATTCTAGGAGCCATGCTGCTCACTTGCCATACAGGGATATAGCAGTGGGTTTAGGTAGTGCAGTAGTGCACATCGTATGGCAGGTGAGCAGCATGACTCCTGATATGTTATTACCGTTAGTTGCCCTGTCTTGGTACAGCTGATTTGCAGGGGACCTGGCAGTGGGCCCCTAGAAACAATTCCACTGGTGGGTCCTGGACTCCACAGTTCCGACCCTGGCTAGCAGTATAGATAGAATCTTCAAGATGGAAATACCCATGCCCACTTTGCGGTAAAAGCCACGCTGCGGACACAGTGCGGTTTTGGAAATTGCAGCATGTCAATTATACCTACGGAAACACTGGCGGTTTTGCCATAGCTTTAATTAAAACAGAAAGTCTGCAGAGGAAGCCTGTGTGAACCTTTAGTCTAAAGTGAAGCGGGAAGAACTATAGTCTAGTACAGGGGTAGGGAACGTACGGCTCTCCAGCTGTTGCAAAACTACAACTCCCAGCATGCATACTGGCTCTGCTGTTCTGGGAACTCCCATGGAAGTGAATGGAGCATGCTGGGAGTTGTAGTTTCACAGCAGCTGGAGAGCCAAAGGTTCCCTACCCCTGGTCTAGTATATTATATCCGTCTGTATAATCTAGTATATTATATCCGTCTGTATAGTCTAGTATATTATGTCCGTCTGTATAGGCTAGTATATTATATATGTATGTATAGGCTAGTATATTATATACTAGTAGAATACCCGCGGCTTCGCTCGCGGAAACTATGTTAAATTGTTGGTTATTCTAACTAAAGTAAAATTTTCAGTATCACACCAAAATTGACATTCTCAGAGCACTACAGTAAATCTTTTTTCCACTTTAAATTTTTATTATTTTGTCAATTACTAATTTGTCGTAACATTGATGTGAACAACTTTTTTTTTTCATTTCAACATTTTTATTGATTTTATACATTCAATACATATTATGTAGTATAAACTATTACAACTATTTTTTTTAACTTTTTTTAAAATTAAAATTTATGCCCCTTACACAAACATAAAAACAATTTACACTCAATTAACAACATAGTGCAACTCTTCCTCCCCTCCCTCCAGTGTAGTATATACTCGAGTATAAGCCAACCCGAATATAAGCCGACCCCCCTAATTTTACCACAAAAAACTGGGAAAACTTATTGACTCGAGTATAAGCCTAGGGGGGAAATGCAGCAGCTACTGGAAAATTTCAAAAAATTAAAATGGCCGAGTTCTTGGGTGCAGTAAGTGCTGGGAAAGGGGAGGGGGTGTTTTGGTTGTCTGTCTGCCCCTTCCCTGAGCTTGAGGACTGGGTTTTTTACCCCCAATTGGAATTCAGGCTGGCTGAACATAGGGTATCTGCAGTGCTCCTATTAACCCCTTCCCGACGGAATAGAAGCACTGCAGGTACCCTATATTCAGTAGACCGGGCACTTTCAGACACAGGGATACCTAATGTGTATGTGTTTCACAGTCATTTTCTACTTTGAGGGTAGGTTCACACCAGCGCCCAATCTCCGTTATGCAGGTTTCCGTTTTCTGCCCGAGAAACATTCATGGGTTTGAAAAGTGTCTGCCGGTGAGCATCTTCTGCTCTCCGCATTGAAACCATTTTTTTTTTTTTTAGTCGGACATGCAGGACTTTGTGTCCGGTAAAAAAAAAAAAAAAAAAAAAAACGGTATCGCCATGGGCAGCAGAAGACAGCTCGCCCACAGACACTGAATGTCGGTTTCTGTCTTCTGCCGACAGAAAACGGAAACCTGCATAACTGAGATCAGGTGCTGTGAACCCGCCTTTATATGTATTCTAGGGAAAGGAGTGATTTATTTATTTATTTATTTATTCTTTTTTTTTTTTCTTTTTTTTTAGAGTTGGAAGGGACCTCAAGGGCCATCGGGTCCAACCCCCTGCGAGTGCAGGTTTTCCTAAATCATCCCAGCTATATGTTTATCCAGATTATGCTTGAAGATTTCCATTGATGGAGCGCCCACCACCTCCCGTGGCAGCCTATTCCACTCTCTCACTACCCTCACTGTCAGAAAGTTTTTAGAACTTTTATTTATTTTATTTTATTTTACTTTTTAAACTTTTTTTTTTTTATACTATTTTTTTTAGCCCCCCCTGGGGGACTTGAACCTGCAGTCATTTGACTGCAAGTCCCATAGACGGCAATACAAGTGTATTGCCGTCTATGGGATATTCTCTACATTACTGTTACGGCTGGTCATAAACCAATATAGCGATGACAGGCTGGGAGCCTTCATTAGGCTCCCGGCTGTCATCGGAACAGATCGGCTCCTGCGAGCTCGATGCGCAGGAGCCGGCCTGCAACTTTAAAGGTATGCGTCAGACCGAAGGGGGGAGGACATCTCCGGAGGGCACCTCCGCTGTAACGCTTACAGCGGAGATGCCAAAGCTTATGCCTACAATCAGAGATCGCAGGCACAAGCTTCAGCATCTCTGCTGTAAGCATTACAGCGGGGGTGCCGGTTTCTAGGGCGACCACTCTGCAGAGCGGCGCCATTACATTTACAGACCCGGCATCCGGACCCGGCATCCAGACACCGGGGCGGGTGCGGGGGCCCACAGCATCGCCATGCTCCTGCCAGGAGCGCAGTGATGCTGTGCATTAAAATCTGCAGAAGTACTTACGGTACTTCTGCTAGCAGGCCAGGAAGCAGACACGCTGGGTGCGGGCCTGAGCTTACTTGGCCACGTCACCCGGCGTGTGATGGAGCAGTTGGGGGGGGGGGGGGGGTCTGCTATCCTGGCCTGCTACCAGAAAATTACCGTAATGACCCGATTATGAGCCGAGGAGCACTTTTTCAGCACAAAAACTGTTTACACAACTATCTATTGTGGTGTTTTTTGGTAACCTCCAAAAAACCTCTGGTTTTACCTCCACGTGCATACCTATATATGAAAATATTTTTGGGGTTACCCATTCTAAAGCAAGCAACATACAACTGTCAATGTGAAAAACACGGGCTCTCCAAGTTAATGCCGGCTACTTTACATGATTGACCTTGTGCTTTGTTTATAGTCATAGCAAATGCAAGTCGGATTGGGAACTGCAGAAGCTTAAAATTGAAGGGCATGTCGATTGGTAGCAAAAGAATATGTGGAATAAACATTTGCTCCCTTAGCGTTTCCCATAAGAATAGTGGCTTCAATAACATTGGGCATGAGACTCTTAATGCACAATCTTGTGCCGTTACACATTTTTGGTGGGTCAAGGTTCTGAAGCAAAATTATTGTGGCTCCTATTTTTAAAGTGAGCTTATGTGGTGGCATTCCAGGAGGCTCAAAAGAATTCAGGAACTCTAATGGATATGTTATGGCTTGTTCGCTCTCCATGACTGAATCAATGGACATGTATGTGGTTGCTAGAACAGGCAGCTTTCCCTGAATTAGTAGATTTATGGAGCTGACACTATCAATTTTAGGCGCAAACATTGCACGGTCACAAAGCCACTGATGCTTGTTAAAATATCAGAGAAAACTTGGTCAATAAGCTCCATTACCGAAGTTGTCATTTCACAAAAATGTTCTAGAAAGGCTAAGTGATATTACAGACAGCGGGCAATCCTAATGGGCAATCCTAATGCTTAAAGGGCAATCCTAATGCTGAATGAGCCACGTGCCTTCCATCTAAAAGAGTGGCCGCAATCCCAGATGATGCAACAGCCAAGCCAATGTCATTGTTTAAGCCAATTTCTGCAAGCAGCAAATTAATTAAAAATGTTTCACCAGAACCCCCTGGTGCAGCTAGGAAAATAGTCCCCCATTTCCACTGGAAATCTGAGCCATAATTGCAAAAATTCACAGCTTTGTGCACAAACAAATCTATGGAACCGCCAAATCTATGGCCCGGAGGCTCCTGAAAAATACTGTAGTGTGCAAACAGCCACTAAAGATACCAGATAGAGATGAGCGAACAGTGTTCTATCGAACTCATGTTCGATCGGATATTAGGCTGTTCGGCATGTTCGAATCGAATCGAACACCGCGTGGTAAAGTGCGCCATTACTCGATTCCCCTCCCACCTTCCCTGGCGCCTTTTTTGCTCCAATAACAGCGCAGGGTAAGTGGGACAGGAACTACGACACCGGTGACGTTGAAAAAAGTAGGCAAAACCCATTGGCTGCCGAAATCAGGTGACCTCTAATTTAAAAGAACAGCGACGCCCAGCTTTGCGTCATTCTGAGCTTGCAATTCACCGGGGACGGAGGTTTCCGTCCAGTTAGCTAGGGCTTAGATTCTGGGTAGGCAGGGACAGGCTAGGATAGGAAGGAGAAGACAACCAACAGCTCTTATAAGAGCTAAATTCCAGGGAGAAGCTTGTCAGTGTAACGTGGCACTGACGGGCTCAATCGCCGCAACCCAGCTTTCCGCGGATCCTGAATGGAATACACTGACAGTGTATTCCCGTATACCCGATATACACCCCCGATACCCGTTCCAACGGTGTGCCCCCCCACCTTCACCCCAGAAATACCCTGCAAGTCCCCTAGCAATAGAATAGGGGCTATATACACCCACAATTTTTGCTACTGCTATACAGTGCCATTGTCTCACTGGGAATTCAAAGAATATATTGGGGTTACATATCACTTCAATTCCAGGGAGAAGCTTGTCAGTGTAACGTGGCACTGACGGGCTCAATCGCCGCAACCCAGCTTTCCCAGGATCCTGAATGGAACACACTGACAGTGTATTCCCGTATACCCCATATATACACCCCAAATCCCCGTTCCAACGGTGTGCCCCCCCACCTTCACCTCAGAAATACCCTGCAAGTCCCCTAGCAATAGAATTGGGGCTATATACACCCACAATTTTTGCTACTGCTATACAGTGCCATTGTCTCACTGGGAATTCAAAGAATATATTGGGGTTACGTGCACCCACAATTTTTGCTACTGCTATATAGTGCCATTGTCTCACTGGGAATTCAAAGAATATATGGGGGTTACGTGCACCCACAATTTTTGCTACTGCTATACAGTGCCATTGTCTCACTGGGAATTCAAAGAATATATTGGGGTTACGTGCACCCACAATTTTTGCTACTGGTATATAGTGCCATTGTATCACTGGTAATTCAAAGAATATATTGGGGTTACATGCACCCACAGTTTTTGCTACTGGTATATAGTGCCATTGTCTGACTGGGAATTCAAAGAATATATGGGGGTTACGTGCACCCACAATTTTTGCTACTGCTGTACAGTGCCATTGTCTCACTGGGAATTCAAAGAATATATGGGGGTTACGTGCACCCACAATTTTTGCTACTGGTATATAGTGCCATTGTCTGACTGGGAATTCAAAGAATATATTGGGTTTATGTGCACCCACAATTTTTGCTACTGCTATATAGTGCCAGTTTCTGACTGGTAATTCAAAGAATATATTGGGGTTATGTGCACCCACAATTTTTGCTACTGCTATATAGTGCCAGTTTCTGACTGGGAATTCAAAGAATATATGGGGGTTACGTGCACCCACATTTTTTGCTACTGCTATACAGTGCCATTGTCTCACTGGGAATTCAAAGAATATATGGGGGTTACGTGCACCCACAATTTTTGCTACTGCTATACAGTGCCATTGTCTCACTGGGAATTCAAAGAATATATTGGGTTTATGTGCACCCACAATTTTTGCTACTGCTATATAGTGCCGGTTTCTGACTGGTAATTCAAAGAATATATTGGGGTTACGTGCACCCACAATTTTTGCTACTGGTATATAGTGCCATTGTCTGACTGGGAATTCAAAGAATATATGGGGGTTACGTGCACCCACAATTTTTGCTACTGCTATACAGTGCCATTGTCTCACTGGGAATTCAAAGAATATATGGGGGTTACGTGCACCCACAATTTTTGCTACTGCTATATAGTGCCATTGTCTCACTGGGAATTCAAAGAATATATGGGGGTTACGTGCACCCACAATTTTTGCTACTGCTATACAGTGCCATTGTCTCACTGGGAATTCAAAGAATATATGGGGGTTATGTGCACCCACAATTTTTGCTACTGGTATATAGTGCCATTGTCTGACTGGGAATTCAAAGAATATATTGGGTTTATGTGCACCCACAATTTTTGCTACTGCTATATAGTGCCAGTTTCTGACTGGTAATTCAAAGAATATATTGGAGTTATGTGCACCCACAATTTTTGCTACTGGTATATAGTGCCAGTTTCTGACTGGGAATTCAAAGAATATATGGGGGTTACGTGCACCCACAATTTTTGCTACTGCTATACAGTGCCATTGTCTCACTGGGAATTCAAAGAATATATGGGGGTTACATGCACCCACAATTTTTGCTACTGCTATACAGTGCCATTGTCTCACTGGGAATTCAAAGAATATATTGGGGTTACGTGCACCCACAATTTTTGCTACTGGTATATAGTGCCATTGTCTGACTGGTAATTCAAAGAATATATTGGGGTTACGTGCACCCACAATTTTTGCTACTGGTATATAGTGCCATTGTCTGGCTGGGAATTCAAAGAATATATGGGGTTACGTGCACCCACAATTTTTGCTACTGCTATACAGTGCCATTGTCTCACTGGGAATTCAAAGAATATATTGGGGTTACGTGCACCCACAATTTTTGCTACTGGTATATAGTGCCATTGTCTCACTGGGAATTCAAAGAATATATTGGGTTTATGTGCACCCACAATTTTTGCTACTGGTATATAGAGCCATTGTCTGACTGGGAATTCAAAGAATATATTGGGGTTATGTGCACCCACAATTTTTGCTACTGCTATATAGTGCCAGTTTCTGACTGGTAATTCAAAGAATATATTGGGGTTACGTGCACCCACAATTTTTGCTACTGGTATATAGTGCCATTGTCTGACTGGGAATTCAAAGAATATATTGGGGTTACGTGCACCCACAATTTTTGCTACTGGTATACAGTGCCATTGTCTGACTGGGAATTCAAAGAATATATTGGGGTTACGTGCACCCACAATTTTTGCTACTGGTATATAGTGCCATTGTCTCACTGGGAATTCAAAGAATATATTGGGTTTATGTGCACCCACAATTTTTGCTACTGGTATATAGTGCCATTGTCTGACTGGGAATTCAAAGAATATATGGGGGTTACGTGCACCCACAATTTTTACTACTGGTATATAGTGCCATTGTCTCACTGGGAATTCAAAGAATATATTGGGGTTACGTGCACCCACAATTTTTGCTACTGGTATATAGTGCCATTGTCTGACTGGGAATTCAAAGAATATATTGGGTTTATGTGCACCCACAATTTTTGCTACTGGTATATAGTGCCATTGTCTGACTGGGAATTCAAAGAATATATTGGGGTTATGTGCACCCACAATTTTTGCTACTGGTATATAGTGCCAGTTTCTGACTGGTAATTCAAAGAATATATTGGGATTATGTGCACCCACAATTTTTGCTACTGGTATATAGTGCCATTGTCTCACTGGGAATTCAAAGAATATATTGGGGTTATGTGCACCCACAATTTTTGCTACTGGTATATAGTGCCATTGTCTCACTGGGAATTCAAAGAATATATGGGGGTTATGTGCACCCACAATTTTTGCTACTGGTATATAGTGCCATTGTCTGACTGGGAATTCAAAGAATATATTGGGGTTATGTGCACCCACAATTTTTGCTACTGGTATATAGTGCCAGTTTCTGACTGGTAATTCAAAGAATATATTGGGGTTACGTGCACCCACAATTTTTGCTACTGCTATACAGTGCCATTGTCTGACTGGTAATTCAAAGAATATATTGGGGTTACGTGCACCCACAATTTTTGCTACTGGTATATAGTGCCATTGTCTGACTGGGAATTCAAAGAATATATGGGGGTTACGTGCACCCACAATTTTTACTACTGGTATATAGTGCCATTGTCTGACTGGGAATTCAAAGAATATATTGGGGTTACGTGCACCCACCATTTTTGCTACTGGTATATAGTGCCATTGTCTCACTGGGAATTCAAAGAATATATTTGGTTTATGTGCACCCACAATTTTTGCTACTGGTATATAGTGCCATTGTCTAACTGGGATTTCAAAGAATATATTGGGGTTATGTGCACCCACAATTTTTGCTACTGGTATATAGTGCCATTGTCTGACTGGGAATTCAAAGAATATATTGGGTTTATGTGCACCCACAATTTTTGCTACTGGTATATAGTGCCATTGTCTGACTGGGAATTCAAAGAATATATTGGGTTTATGTGCACCCACAATTTTTGCTACTGCTATATAGTGCCAGTTTCTGACTGGGAATTCAAAGAATATATGGGGGTTACGTGCACCCACAATTTTTGCTACTGGTATATAGTGCCAGTTTCTGAGTGGAAATTCCCCAAATAATTTGGGGATTCATTCACCCTACATCTCAGGCTCTTGCCATATTCACCCAGGTTGTCAGTGCTGCACCAGCTCATTCCCAGACAGCTCGGCCCGAAAAACACGTTACCTATATAGAGGATTTGGACAATGAAGACAACATGTTCTAAATCTAATGTCTGCACCTTCTCCAGAATTAAAATAAAGGCAGCGTTTAACTTTCAAATAGCACTGCACAAAGGAAGATCTTATCAGCTTGTCTCATGACATGCTACTGAAAAGTGTCATTTGTATATCTTAATGTAAATATAGTTGTATAAGCTTTTTGGGTTTTAGGCACTGCCAAGTTATTTATTACCACCCGCTCCCTTATAATGATGATGACGCCAAAGTCACTGTGGGTGTTCAGAGCTCACAGCTTTGGTTGACATTTGTCTTGCTCTCTGTCGGTACCAGCTGTCTTTTTGGATACCGTAAAGTTATGTTGACTTTATTAACAGCTATAGAAGCTTTAGCCAGGTTGTGACGGTGTGTAACCCTAACAACACTAAGTGGGATACACATTAATAGTCAGTCTATGTACGCTAAACGTATCACTGAAGTAATTTTTTTTCCCTCTCCCCTAATATAAGAAAGGAACAGACATTAGACCTAGACCGGGGTTCGAGGCTTGTAAAAATCCAGTATTATTTGTTCTTCATGATGTGAAATATGTGTTGAAAAGCAACCCAAGATGAAGTCAGCCATGTGTGCCAGTGTGTTACTTGGCATGCCTTTGCTGGCCCCAACTGTAAGGGTCACTCTCCATTTCCTCCATTTTCCACTCCCCTTCACACCATTTGTGGTGAAGCAATGGGATGCACTGAAGTGCACCCTCTAGCCTCGTGTGGGACAGGGACATCAGATGCCACTCCAACCCCCTCGTCTTCCTCCGCCAGCCAACGGTGCGAAGATGAGAGGAGTGTGCTCTGAATGTTTTCTGCCTAGTAGAGGCTAGTTCTCACTTACGAAAATGGCCCCACTTTGACCTGTATATCAGGCACAATGGTGTAGGTTTCAAAGAAACATGGCACCAACAAGTTGGAAAACGTGGGCCATGCGTGGACCGTGTTTGAGTCTGGCAAGCTCCAGATCTGCTACCAGGTTCCAGCCATTATCACAGGCGCAAAAATGCCAGGCCCCAGGTGTAGCAGGGGAAAAAAAATGCCATCTCAGCCAGGATGGCATCCCTGACCTCGGAGGCACTGTGCTGTCTGTCCCCCAAGCTGATCAGTTTCAGCACGGCCTGCTGACATCTCCCCACGCCAGTGTTACAGTGTTTGCCGCTAGTAGCTGGGGTGGAGGTTGCAGCATCGTAGGGTTTCAGTCTACTCCTGCCATGAATTTTGGCCTGGGAGAGGAGATAGGCCACCCCAGTTTGCACCCGGGGACCAGACTCCACCACATTCACCCTGCCTGTCATTAAAGATAAGCACTGCAGCATCCCTGACCACAGGCGCTTGTCCATGTGTCGGTGGTCAAGTGGACCTTGCAGCAAAGCGCAGAGCTCTGGGCCCGACTGATGTTATGGGACACATGCAGGCGCAAGGCAGGGACAGCACACCAAGAGAAGTAGTAACGGCTAGGCCCAGCATAGGGAGGTGCCCCAGCTGCCATCTGCTGACGGAAGGCCTGGGTCTCCAGAAGCATAAACAAACACCAACATCTCCAGGGCCAGCAGTTTATCGATGAGGCTGTTAAAGGCTTGGGCATGGGGGTGGGTTGTGTTGTACTTCTGCCTGCAATGAAAAGCTTGGGAAATGTGGAGTGGCTGGGAAGAGGCGCATGATGGTGCAGGCCAAAAGGGCGCATGAGGGTGAACTCCCCAATGTGTCAGAGACAGATGTGTAGGTGTCCTTGCATCATATACTTGCAACATATTTGGCTTTGGAAGTTAATTTTGTGCCAAAAAGTGGTTAAGACAGCGATCCCTCAGCTACTCCTGTTACACTGTCTAGTGAAGTTACCATCTGTGGAAGTGGACCACCACTTGTAAGATCCCAAAGGAAGCAGGCAAGAGATGTGCAGTGCAGAAAAAAAGATGAGAAAATAAGTGTAGGCTGTAGAGCACAGAGGGATCGGAGAGGACAGAGCTGGTGTCGGCCAGGTATTCCCACAACATGCGCCTATACTTGTCCCTCCTGGTGACACTAGGCCCCTGAGTGGCAGTAATTTGTCCAGGGGGGCCATTAACGTGTTCCAGACCTAGGAATAAGTCTTCCAACAGGGTAGAGTTTTGCATGCCTTTGCTTCTACCCACTGTTTTTGCTGCTTAGCTTCCCTCCACATCTACACTGCTTTCACCCCTAAACATCACCCCAGTTTATGCCTTTGCTTCTACCCTGTTTTTTTTTGTTGAATTAGCTTCCCTCCACATCTACACTGCTTTAGCCCCTAAACATCACCCCAGTTTCTGCCTTTGCTTCTACCCTGTTTTTTTTTGTTGAATTAGCTTCCCTCCACATCTACACTGCTTTAGCCCCTAAACATCACCCCAGTTTATGCCTTTGCTTCTACCCAGGTTTTTTGTTGATTTAGCTTCCCTCTACATCTACACTGCTTTAGCCCCTAGACATCACCCCTGTCCATGTGGGGTCGGTGGCCTCGTCATCCACCAACTCCTCTTCCAATTGCGCACTGGCCCCTTACTGCAAACCGCACATGACCACAGCTTGCCCTGATGGCAACTGTGTCTCATGATCCCCACTTAGGTCCAGACAAGTCGGTGGCGGGTCCAAAACCCCAAAATTGGAAGGAAATGGCGGATGCTGCAGTATTTCTAACACCTGTTCCTGGTGCTCGGGCCTGGTCTGTGTTGTACCCTGCACCTTGCTTAACGCAGCTGCCATATCCGAAGTTGTGCTGAGCGCATGCTAATGTTTCGTGTCCAGTGCAATGGATGGGATGGGATTTCACATAAGTCTGCCACCCATGGCCACTCATGGTTGAGCAACTGAGGGATTTGACTTTGACGAACCCGAGGGTTTTGGAGTTGGAACTACATCAAAGGTCTGTGCTGCTCACACACTCTGCTCAACACATGATATGTTTAGTGCCAGCAGTGTGGAGACGTCGCACAACAGCCGTTGTTCCAGCAGGTACAGGCGTTGTAGGAGTGCATAGAGGCTAGCAGCGGCAACTATAGACTTTAAAAACTATCCGCACAAGCGCCACACTTTCACCAGTAGCTCAGGAACATTGGGGTACCTTTTTAAAATGATTAGCAGCAATGAGTTAAAAACGTGGCCCAGGCATGGAATATGTTGCAGGCTGCCAAGCTACAGAGCCGATCCCAGGTTACGGCCATTATCACACATGACAACATGCCTGGGCCCAGGTGCAGTGGCAAAAACCACATTGCCGTCTCATCGAGGATGGCATGACTCACTTTGTAGGCAGTGTGCTGTCTGGCCCCCAAGCTGATGAGCTTCAGCACGGCCCGCTGACGTCTCCCCACACCAGTGTTGCAGCGTTTCCAGCTCGTAGCTGGGGTCAATTTAACAGCGGAGGAGGGTGGTGTTTCAGCCCTCCTCCCAGGAATGTTGTGTGGGGAGACAAGTCAGGCCACCACATTTTGCGACCCGGTCCACGCCTCAACTACATTCAACCACTGTGCCAAAATTGAAAGGTAGCGTCCCTGTCCGCATGCACTTGTCCATTCGTAACTGGTCACGTGGAACTTTAGGGCTAAGCGCTGAATTTAGGGACCGCCTCATGTTTGGGGGAAAGTGCTGGTGTGGACGGCACAGTGCGGTGGCGCAGTAGACACGCTGCCCAAAAAGGGCAGAGTGTCCCCCAGCCGGGATTCCAACATCTCCTGGGCCAGATTTCTTGAGATGAGGCCGTTGAAGCCTTGGGCATGTGGGTGGGTTGCGCTGTACTTTAGCATGAAATGAAAGGCTTGGGAGATGGGGAGTTGCTGGGAAGAGGCGCATGATGGCGCGGGCAAAAGGAGAAATGGCAGGAAAAGGTGAGGATGAGGGTGAACTCCCCAAAGTGTCAGAGGCAGATGTGGAGGTGTCCTGGCTGCTGGTCTGGACTGCAGCGCCAGCCCTGTCAACAGTGGGAGAGGCAGTGGCCGCCAGGCCAAACGACGATTATCCTGCGCTTGCTCTCACCCACTGAGCCCAGGGCTTGCCTTCCAAATGATGGCACCCGCAAGAGGTGGTGAGATTCCTCTCTGCAGATCTCCAACCCATCTTGGACTTGCAAATTGCACTAAATTTGTCATGTAACTGACATGTATATGATGAGTCTATCCATTGTCTGTTCATTTTGGTGAAAGTCAGCCTGTCAGCTGACAGACAGCTGTGCTTGTCAGTGATGATGCCACCGGCTGCTTGTACCCCCAGTTTTTGCTGCTTAGCTTGCCTCCACATCCACACTGCTTTTGCCCCTACACATCACCCCTATCCATGCCTGTGCCTCTAGCCATAAGTCTGCCACCCATGGAAACTCATGGTGCAGAAAGTGAGGGAGCTGACTCTGAGGAACCCTTGGGTTTTGTAGCTGGTACTCCATCAAAGGTCTCTGCTGCTCACACACCCTGCTCAACATACGGTATCTAGGGTTAGAGCGTGTGGTGACCTCGCACAACAGTAGGTGCTTCAGGCAGATGTAGGCCTTGCTGGAGTGTATTGTGGCTAGCTCCAGGTACTGTAGACTTGGGAAAGTGGGTGTCCAAGTGCCGCACTTTCACCCTTAGCTCAGCTAATTTGGGGTATGTTTTTAAAAATCATTGCACCACTACATTGAACACGTGGGCCAGGCATGGAACGTGTTGGAGGCTGGCAAGCTCCAGAGCCCTCCAACAAGACAAAAAAGCCTGGCCCCAGGGGCAGCGGGGATAAACAAATTGCAATCTCATCCAGGATGGCATCCCTGACCTCAGAGGCAGTGTGCTGTCCGTCTCCCAAGCTGATGAGCTTCAGCCCAGCCTGCTGACGTCTCCCCACACCAGTGGTGCAGCGTTTCCAGCTCGTAGCTGGGGTCAATCTAACAGCGGAGGAGGAGGGTGGTGTTACAGCCCTCCTCCCAGGAAAGTTGTGTGGGGAGACAAGTCAGTCCACCACATTTTGCGACCCGGTCCATGCCTCAAGTACATTCAACCACTGTGCCAAGATTGAAAGGTTAGCTTGTACCCCCAGTTTTTGCTGCTTAGCTTGCCTCCACATCCACACTGCTTTTGCCCCTAGACATCACCCCAGTCCATGCCTTAGCTTGTACCCCCAGTTTTTTCTGCTTAGCTTGCCTCCACATCCACACTGCTTTTGCCCCTAGACATCATCCCTATCCATGCCTCTGCCCCTAGCCATAACTCTGCCACCCCTGGAAACTCATGGTGCAGAAACTTTGGGAGCTGACTTTGAGGAACCCTTGGGTTTTGTAGATGGAACTCCATCAAAGGTCTGTGCAGCTCACACACCCTGCTCAAGATATGGTATTGTAGGGTTTCAGCGTGTGTGAATGACGGACAACAGCCTGTGTTTGGACAGATGTAGGCCTTGCTAGAGTGTTTTTAGGCTAGCAGCGACTCCTGTACACTTGCAAAAGTGGGCGCACAAGCGCCGCATTTTCAACAGTAGCTTCGGTACATTTGGGTATGTTTTCAAAAAACTTTGCACCACTAGGTTAGACGTGGGCCAAACATGGAACGTGTTGGAGGCTGGCAAGCTCCAGAGCCGCTACCAGGTTCCAGCCATTATCACAGGCGTAAAAATGCCAGGCCCCAGGTGTAGCAGGGGAAAAAAAATGCCATCTCAGCCAGGATGGCATCCCTGACCTCGGAGGCACTGTGCTGTCTGTCCCCCAAGCTGATGAGCTTCAGCACCGCCTGCTGACGTCTCCCCACACCAGTGTTTTAGCGTTTGCCGCTAGTAGCTGGGGTGGAGGTTGCAGCGTCGTAGGGTTTCAGTCTACTCCTGCCATGAATTTTGGCCTGGGAGAGGAGATAGGGTACCTCAGTTTGCACCCCGGGACCAGACTCCACCACATTTACCCTGCCTGTCCTTAAAGATAAGCAGCATCCCTGACCACAGGCACTTGTCCAAGTGTCGGTGGTCAAGTGGACCTTGCAGCAAAGCGCGGAACTAAGGGCCCACCTGATGTTGAGTGACACGTGCTGGTGCAAGGCGGGGACGCCACACCGGGAGAAGTTGTGACAGCTAGGGACGGCATAGTGAGGTGCCACAGTTGCCATCAGGTCCGGGAAGGCGGGAGTTTCAACAAGCCGGAACGCCAACCTCTCCTGGGCCAGCAGTTTAGCGATGTTGGCGTTCTAGGCTTGCGTGAGTGGGTGGTTAGCGGTGTATTTCTGCCGGCGCTCCAATGTCTGAGAGATGGTGGGTTGTTGTAAAGAAGCGCCTGATGGTGCCTTTGATGGTGCAGGAGAAGGAGATAAGACAGAAACAGGGGAGGATGAGGGAGAAGTCAACAAAGTGGCGGAGGCAGATGAAGTGATGTCCTGGCTCGTCCTCTGGAGTGCATCGCCAGCACTGTGAGCAGAGGCAGTGGCATGAACGGTGGGCGACGTTTGTCCTGCCGTTGCTGCCTGCCACTGATTCCATTGCTTGGATTCCAAATGACGGTGCATTGAAGTGGTGGACAGGTTGCTCTTCTCAGGGCCCCTACTTGATTTCGAGAGGCAAATTGTGTAGACGACACTATATCTGTCCTCGGCGCATTCCTTGAAAAAACTCTACACCTTCAAGAAACGTGCCCTCGATGGGGGAGTTTTTCTGGGCTGGGTACAAAAGGGAACATCTTCGGACATTCCGGGTCTGGCCTGGCTTCGGCAAAGCAGCTGACCTCTGCCTCTTGACATGTCTCTGCCTCTAGCTACCTTTTTTGGTGCTGCACCTGCCTCAACATCCACACTACTTTCCCAGCTTGACATCCGCCTTGTCCAGGTGGGGTCGGTGTCCTCGTCGTCCACTACCTCCTCTTCCAACTCCTGTCTCGCATCCTCCTCCTGCACAATGCGCATGTCAACTGGCTGCCCTGACAGCAACTGCGTCTCATCGTCGTCGATGAGGGTGGGTTGCTGATCATCCGCCACCAAATCGACCGGAAATGGAATGGAGGAGACTCTAGTGTTTGAGCATCTGGACACAGATACTCGTCTGTTAGGTCCGTGGAATCGCGAAATGGAGGGGCAGGTTGCGGTACAGTCAAAGGAAGGGAGAACAGCTCTGGGGAGCAGGGACAGTTGGGGTTATTGTTCTGGGAAGATTGGGAATTTTGGGTGGAAGGAGGACAAGACTGTTGGGTAAGAGGAGGTAGAGGCTGACTGGCTGGTGGACAATGTGCTTTAAGCGTTATCCGACAGCCATTGCAAGACCTGTTCCTGGTTCTCGGGCCTACTAATCTTTGTACCATTCAGCCTAGTTAATGTGGAACTTTTGTGCAAAGCGCAGAACTTAGGGCCAGCCTGATGTTAAGGGACACACGCTGGTACAAGGCTCAACTCACCCTAAGTGCCAAAAACACTGCTGGTGCAAGGCTCTACTCATGCCAAGGGCCTCAATCTCTGCTGGTAGCTCAGCTTAAGGTCCTGTAACTTTGTTTGGAAGGGCTCATGTTAAGGGCTAGAAAAGTGAATTTTGGAAGGTCTGACCACATCACACACACACACACACACACACACTCAAAATGACAGTTAAGGGTGAGGGCTTTTGGATTTCCCATTGTCTATTCCATCCGTGGTTGTCATGGGGAACGTGATTTAAAGGGGTGGTTGTTACTGTTTGTTGAGCTTAAATTGGGGTTTGTGTCCATCCATTTGGGGAGTAAAGAAGGTTTCCAGGTATTTTCCCACTTTGATAGAGGTTTTTTTGAATGTGGAAAGTGTGTAGTTGTTAGGCTGTGATGTTGGGGTAATAGAGGGTCTTTGGTGTATTAGATGCCCCCAGACATGCTTCCCCTGCTGTCCCAGTGTCATTCCAGAGGTGTTGGCATCATTTCCTGGGGTGTCATAGTGGACTTGGTGACCCTCCAGACACGGATTTGGGTTTCCCCTTAAACGAGTATCTGTTCCCCATAGACTATAATGGGGTTCGAAACCCGTTCGAACACACGAACATTGAGCGGCTGTTCGAATCGAATTTCGAACCTCGAACATTTTAGTGTTCGCTCATCTCTAATACCAGACGTGTTTATCAGTGCGTGTTATGTGTGTACACACGTGTGATCCATGTGAATGTATGTGTGTGTGCATGCACGTGTGTGGTTCGTGTATATGTATGCGATTGTGTGCACTCGCGTGATCCATGTGTATGTATGCGTTTGTGCATTCATGTGTGTGGTCCGTGTATATGTATGCGCGTTTGTTCATGTGCAGTGCAAGTGTCCATTCGTGTGGTAGTTGTGTGTGAGTACACATGTGCTCTGTTCATCTGTGCGTAGTGTGCATTCATCTGATTGTGTTTGCATGCATGTATGGTCCTTGCATGTGTGTGTGGGGGGTGCATGTGGTATTTATGGGGTGGTGTGGTATTTGTGGGGTGGTGTTTGTGTTGTGTGTGTATAGAGTGGTCTGGTGTTTGTGTGGTGTTGTATTTGTGGATTGGTGTATGTGTGCTGTCTGTGTGATGTTTATATGGTGTTTGTGAGATGTTTGTGTGTTGTGGTGTGAGCTCTTTAGCAGCAACTCTTTAGCGCCGTCACTTTAATCTGTGCCTGTCAGTCACAACTGTTGTTTTTCCCTCAGCATTTTCACTTTTCCTCATTATATGTATAGTGCCTAACTTTGGAGGCCCCAATCTCATGACCGGGGAATGCTAGCGAGATGTAATGTGCGCAGTATTCTGCTCCTGTGCGTGGAGAAAGGGCGTGCCAAATTTCAACCAAATCAGGCAAGAACTGTGGATTTGTATAGAGCAGACTACTACAGATTTTGAGTTATATATATATATATATATATATATATATATATATATATGTATTTATAGGCTAGTATATTATATGCGTATGTATAGGCTAGTATATTATATCCGTATGTATAGCCTATGTGGGGAATCGCTCAAGCAGATGCTTGTAGCAGTGCAGGAAACAGGGACACAGACACTGGATTGCACACAAGTTCAGGCTTTATTCACTTGTAGTGCATACACTGCCTTTTTAAAGGCACAGAATAAATAAAACAAAACCCTTCTCGGCTGAGAACTCACTAAACATAGGAAAACTTTTCCCTGTCTATACAGAAGCCTGGCTACCAGCTGACCTCCCTGGTGTGGGTCTTTACCAAACACCCTTTAGGTGCCTGGCTGGAATATTTGTCCTCCCAGACCACACCCTTCACTCTGTCACAGCTAGTATATTTTATACGTATGTATAGGCTAGTATATTATATATGTATGTACTAGCATCTGCCCACAACTTCGTCTGCGGGTTTGCAGTTGCGCTGAGTCGGTAATATTTAGGCATGTGCCGTTGGCTTGGACCTGCCGTGCGCCACCACATCCACCCCTGCCACATATGCTCCTCGCCTGGCCCTGCAGCCTCTCTATCTACCAGCTGACAGCTTTGCAAGGCTCCCGGCTGTCCTAGCAACATGACGGCAGCCCCGGAGCTTAGTCCGGGTGGTGGCGATGAGAAGGAACATGGCGGCGTTGGGACACCTAAGATGTATGTGTTTCACAGTATTTAATCCGTTTTCTATGTGTTCTAGGGAAAGGGGTGGTGATTAGAATTTTTTTTTGTTGATGTTTTTATTTCTGGTAATTTTTTTGTAAATTTTGTTTGTGCATTTCTTACACCCTCTAGGGTTTTGAACCCCAGGGTGTGTGATGAGTAATTCAATGCATAACAATGCTAATACATTGTATGCATTGCATAATACCGGCGCTTCTATTGCAGGCTAAATAGCATAGGCTGCAATCGAAGCGAAAGACTGACAGGCCGGGGATGCCTGCGCAAGGCTCCTGGCTGTTATAGCAACGTGACGCCGGCCCCGGAGCTTACTCCGAGTACCGGTGATTAGAAGAAACATGCCAGCGCCCACGCGCCGCCGTTGGAAATGGCGCCTCGGTCAGCTTTGACTGAGGCGCCGGAAGGGTTAATATCGACAATCGGTGTGGCCAACGACCGGGGACATTACCGTGGGTTGGCTACTGTGTAAAACAGTAGACACCCGCCGGCTATGGCAGCCGGACGGCTTCTGGGCGGCTACCATAGTCAAACACTTGTGCTGTTCTACTATGGCGGATGTCGGGAAGGGGTTAACTGAGCATGAAGTGAGGTGATGTTTTGTCATGTGTGGAGGAGTAATTGAGGGACAGGCGAGTAAGGTACAGTAGGCAGACAGTAGCGAGCGTAAAGTGGCAGGTGTGTGTGGAAAGCATAGAGCAGAGGAGAGAGCACAGAAGTAGGAAGCTTGGATGTGGAGGCGGTGTCCCCATGCAAGTCTGGGTTGTGAACTTACCAGTGTCCTTGGTTGCGTCGAGAGCTCTGGAAGCTGGAGGGTCAGGAGGGCGGCAGAGTAGTAAGTTGACTGCGGCGTCGGGGACTCTGGCGGGTTGGTGAGTAGTTCAGGCGCTGCGGCCTAGGCTACAGCCGCAAACCCGTGGCGTTCTGGAAGACGTTGTGTACGTGGGCAATGTGCGCATGCTCCTGCAAATACAGTATATTTGCTGTGGGTGGCCGGGCGGAGTCGCAGATCCTGATTGCGCTGGTGTTCGGCAAAGATGCCGGGTCCAGACTGTGGAAGAGGTAGGCCTGGAGTAACGTTAACGCGAGCAGGCAAGTGTGAAAGTATATGTAAATGTTATTGCCTGGGTTTAGGGGCTAGTCCCGAGGCAGCAATAGTGAGTTTGTGGCTTGTGCTAAGAAGTGTGTAGGATTGCAGAGCTGCAAGCTGCTGTACATAAGACAAGACAGCGGGTAGTTGTCTTTTTAACCTTGTAATGTAAATTGTCTTGAGGGCCAACTATACAATAATCTGTGTACAATATGGTTATTTTTTTTCTGGTATATTTTATAATTTTGTCCGAATGAACACGCAAGCATTTGACCGGATGCTCCAGATATTGGTTGCACACCTTCTTCATCAGGACACCACCATGAGGGAGGCCATCAGTCCCACGGAAAGGCTGCTCATCACGTTGCGGTAAGTTATCAAATGTGTACTTTTATTTAAATTCCCTTTTTGTTTTTAATGTATGGCCAAATTAAATAAAATGTGTCACTACAGTTTTTATTGTAGTATAGAGGGAATCTGTATAGAGTAGGATAGAGGGATTCTGATGTGTAGACGTAGGGTCCCAACCCATAGCAATCATGCAGAAAGTCACTAGCTGTCACACTAGGATGTGCTAGTGAATAGCAGTAGAGTGTAGAGTACAGTTTTTATTGTGTGCTAATTTCCTTTTTTTCTCGCAACAGGGGAGAGTTTCGCATCCCTGTACCTCCAATTCCGGGTTGGAAAATCCAGCATATCCGGACGGTGAGGAGCACATGCCATCTGATCTGGCAGAACTTTCAACCCATAATGATGCCCAGTCCGACCCAGGAGATGTGGTTGCAGGCAGCAGCAGGCTTTCAGTCTGTGGCCAATTTCCCCAACTGCATAGGCTCCGTCGAAGGGAAGCATATACATGTGCAGAAGCCACCGCACTCAGGATCACTGTACTTCAACTAAAGAAGTACTTTTCAGTGGTCCTGATTGCGGTCGCTGATGCTATGTACCGTTTTATTGCCATCGAAGTCGGTGCCTATGGTAGTACTGGGGACTCCCGGGCGCTACTGACATCACTTTTGGGTCGCAGAGTACCGGGAGATCAGGTGACCCTACCTCCACCAAGACCGCTTCCGGGTACCACGCATCCAGTCCCCTTCGTCATAGTAGGGGATGAGGCATTTCCACTAAAAGAAAACCTGCTGCGCCCATACCCACGGAGGAGACTGGATGCCCGGAAGAGGGTCTTCAACATGAGGCTGAGCGAGGCATGACGCTTCGTGGAGTGCACCTTCGTGATCATGACTAGTAAGTGGAGAGTCCTCACCTCTGCAATGCAGTTGGCTCCCAACACCGTGGATGTGGTCGTCAAAGCTGTCTGCGTGCTTCATGACTTTGTTCAGGAGTATGAAAGCACGAACATTGGAGTGGAACCACAGGCAGCTTTGAATGACCCAATTTTGTCCACCAGTAGCCACGGTCGGGCAGCCGACGCAGCTGTACGAGTGAGAGATTCCTTCACGGACTATTTTATGAGTCCCAAAGATGCCTGCCTTGGCAGTTTTCTCGCCTCAGTGATGAGCAGCCTGACCAGGACTGAAGACCTTCCTCATCGTGGTGTACCTTTTATCCCCCTTTTGTTTTTTCCTCTTATTTTTTTTTTGTTTTTTTTAAACTTAAAAATTTATTTAAAAAAAGAAAACCGTAAAAATTTTCAAATTTAAATTTTTTTTCTTTAAAAAAATGTTTCAAAACTTTTCCTAAAAATGTTCAAAAATTAAAATGTGTTAAATTTATATCTGTGTCAGTGTCTTTTTTTTTTTTTTACTAAGGTATTGGTAGGGTTGTATATAAAGAAGACCTTTGCCCCTCTGGGGCACATGCGGTTAATACACCACTAGGAAGGAGACAGTGCGCTGAATTCAGCACACGGTCGGCTTCCTAGCAGTAAACCGCATGTGCCCCAAAGGGTCAGAGGTCCTCTTTATAAAGCGGACCTTTTCACACTGGGGGCACATCCTTCTGCAGAAAACCTTTGACCCTCTGGGACACATGCAGTTAATACACCACTAGGAAGGAGACAGTGCGTTGAATTCAGCACACGGTCGGCTTCCTAGCGGTAAACCGCATGTGCCCCAAGGGTCAAAGGTCCTCTTTAAAGTGAAATACCACCCCTTTTTAAAATAAATAAATAAATACAAACACATTTTTTCTTTTTCTAAAAAAATAGCTTTATTTAAAACCCTATAACTCTACATTTCAATCCTCGGGTGGCTCATAGTATGGGTCAAGGATACACCTTATCAGTCGGCCACCCGAGGATTGGGGGCCTTGGGCGGGCCCATATTGTGGTTAGCTTGTTGAAGGTTGTGGCCCATATTGGGCTCAGGTGGGTGTGAATTGTGGCCCATATTGGGCTTGGGTGAGTGGTTGGATTTGTGGGGGGCTGCCAAAGGGACATCAGGAAGCCCGATATCCTGCCGGAATTGGGTTATCAGATAACTGAATCCCGGCAGGCTAGGAGCAAACCGGAAGGCTGCCGCCACAGCATGGATTTAAAATTCTCTTGACGTTCGAGGGGCATCTGGTGGCAGGAATTTGCCACCTCTTGACCAAAATGGTCACAGTCATCTATGCTGTCCACCCTCTGGATAAGGGACAGAGCTAGATTCCAGCTGCCTGTCCATTACTCAGGGGTCCCTCCGGTCTGCTCCTGGGTGAAAGGTGTGGGGACAGAAGGGTCCTGACGTCTCCTTCTCTTCTGGGGGGGGCGCACCGGCTGGGTTACCTCTTCTTCCTCTGTCGACTTGTGAGCGGTGACCAAAGCTGGTGGATCCCCCGCCAAAAGAGTAGAACCAGGCAAGACATTGGGTCCCCTCTCCGGTTCGGAACAGGAAGGCAGGCTCAGTGGGGCTCTCTTCTTGATGTCTTTTTCTGGAATAGAAAAAACATAAAGATAAACGTGAAAAACAATTCATAATAAAAACTTTCACAACCTGAAGTTCCTAGCTAAATAAATTTATTTACTCGCCGATCCGATCTTTCACCTCTTGGGACAGAGTTGCCCAGTCTGGAAACAGTTCCTGGCAAGCTGTAATCCAGGAGGCGTCCCTGGCGTGGCAATCCAAGTAAAGGGGGTTGGATTTTTCATATAGGTTGGGATGATCCTGAACCTGCATAGGAAAAGGAAACCATAAAAAAATTACATTTTAAAAAAAAAGAAATTTAAAAAAAAATAAATTATTTTTTTTTAAAGTGAAAAAAAGAAAAAAGAGGAAAAAAATAAAAATTAAAAAAATATTTTTTTTTAAATGTTATTTTATTTTTTTTAAAGTGAAAAAAAAAAAAATTAAAAAAAAAATGGGGAAAAAAATCTAGCGGTCTCCATAGACCACCATTCTATGGAGGCGGATTTTGAGGTGAAATCCACTGTCCAAATCCGCCTCCTTGTCTCCATGTGAACTAGCCCTAAGTATTTCATGTCACTATTACACAGCTGAAAATTTGATTATTAGTAACCGATTCTTGGAGAGAAAGATTGACCTCAAACTCCTGACAGACGTGACAGGTTCTCTTTCAAGGAGTATTCCCATCTGAAGGATCATATCTAAAGTGATATTTTATGTAAATCAAGAGTTTTGCCTAAATGCAATGCCTTAGAAATTATGCGTGGTTTACCTGCTGTGTGACATTATTCCTCCCTATTGATTACATAAGATTGCTTAGGTCCCTTGCATGGTGTCTCTTCTAACATTGCATCTTATGCTGTGTTCACACATCAGTATGCCATGCGTCCGTTTGGATTCAGTTTGACACTTCAAAACGGACTGATGCACATAATGATTGCATACTGACACCTTTTTATGCTGATAGAAAACGTTCTAGTCCCCTAGAGGACAGATAAGGGGATTAAAAGTAGCAATTGTAAACAAAGTAAAGATAAGGAGATATAATAAATGTACTTATGTCCTCCTTATCTCTACTCTGTTTACAATTGCTACTTTTAATCCTCTTATCTCTCCTCTAGGGGACAGAGAACGTTTGCTATCAAAAGGTGTCAGTATGCAATCAGTATGTGTATCAGTCCGTTTTGAAGTGTCAAACTGAATTCAAACGGACAGATGGCATACTGATGTGTGAACCCCTTAGAAGGGGTGACTAACTGCTCTCTGGGTCCTCCACCTCCAATGGGTGAGAGAGATGTCCGGCCGTGAGCGGCGGTGAGCGTTTTAGGCTCTCCGCCGCGAAACTGGGTTTTATAATCCGGACACAGAGTCGGACATGCAGTACTCTGTGTCCGGATAAAAAAAAATCCGGTTTCGCGGCGGAGAGCATAAAACGCTCACCGCCGCTCATGGCCGGAACCGGTCTGAGCTTTCCGACTTCTGGCATGCAGGAGACGGAAAGCTCAAAACGGACAGATGAACGCAGGTGTGAACCTAGCGTAATAGAGTTGAGATTAGTGCAAACCTGCTGTCTGTTCTTGTAACATGTACGTTTTTTTCTCTCCAAACCTGTGTAATGGAATATACATTTACTGTGTACATTAATTGATCTAAATTTCTATTAGATTTCTAGTAATCATAATAAATAATCTTTGATGATAGTGATCATAGTGTCATGTCCAACAAACAGTGAAAGCCCGCCTACCAGCTTGTTAAAGGATACAGGAAGTCAGAAAAAGAAAGAGTAGACAAGATGGTAAGCAAGGAAGTTGGGGAAAACCCCTTTAAATATTTAATATTACTTAAATATTTGCAAATGTGTATAGAGCCTGAGCAGTTTTTTATAATGCATTCATTCCTTGCTCAATGATGGAAAGACGTATCAAGGGACATAACCTGAAGCTCCTAGGCTCCAATGTAAAATTGGTAATACTCTTTCTCCCCCCCCGGCCCCATCCCACCAAAGCCATCAACAATAAGCCTGGTTTACATGGCACGTTACCACTTAATTGGTCACCAATTTGTCAAATAACTTTCATAGAACATGCAACTCTGGATTAACATGTAATGCACTTTAAGGGCCAATTCACACGGAGTTAACACGCTCGCATTCTGGCACGTATACATGTGTCAGAATGTGAGTGCTCAAAACAGATCCCATTAATTTCAATGGGTCGTTACGGTCGTATGACGTGCGCACTTTTGCGCGCACAAAATTATGCGTGTTATACGCCCATAACGACCCATTGAAATGAATGGGATCTGTTTTGAGCGCTCACATTCTGACACGTGTATACGTGCCAGAATGCGAGCGCGTTAACTCCGCGTGAACTGGCCCTATTTGAAAATGTTGATGCTTTTTGCCTGAAAAACCTACCTAAAGTTCCTGCCACTAGGTGTCTCCCTTCTAGCCAATTAACAGTTGACTTCTTTGTTACTAGAGAAGTACGTCCCTAGCATCAAGACAAAAAAAAAAAAAAAAAAAAGCAGTGAGGTGAGGGGGGGGGGGGGGGAGAGGTATTTCTGTCTTCACACAGACCATGCAGATGGAGGGGCTGATTCTATTCACAGCCTCACATATACAGTCCTATGAAAAAGTTTGGGCACCCCCTATTAATCTTAATAATTTTTTGTTCTAAATATTTTGGTGTTTGCAACAGCCATTTCAGTTTGATATATCTAATAACAGATGGACACAGTAATATTTCAGGATTGAAATGAGGTTTATTGTACTAACAGAAAATGTGCAATATGCATTAAACCAAAATTTGACCGGTGCAAAAGTATGGGCACCCTTATCATTTTATTGATTTGAATTCCCCTAACTACTTTTTACTGACTTACTGAAGCACAAAATTGGTTTTGTAACCTCAGTGAGCTTTGAACTTCATAGCCAGATGTATCCAATCATAAGAAAAGGTATTTAAGGTGGCCAATTGCAAGTTGATCTCCTATTTGAATCTCCTCTGAAGAGTGGCATCATCAAAACAACTCTCAAATGATCTGAAAACAAAGATTGTTCAACATAGTTGTTCAGGGGAAGGATACAAAAAGTTGTCTCAGAGATTTAACCTGTCAGTTTCCACTGTGAGGAACATAGTAAGGAAATGGAAGACCACATGGACAGTTCTTGTTAAGCCCAGAAGTGGCAGGCCAAGAAAAATATCAGAAAGGCAGAGAAGAAGAATGGTGAGAACAGTCAAGGACAATCCACAGACCACCTCCAAAGAGCTGCAGCATCATCTTGCTGCAGATGGTGTCACTGTGCATCGGTCAACTATACAGCGCACTTTGCACAAATAGAAGCTGTATGGGAGAGTGATGAGAAAGAAGCCGTTTCTGCACGTACGCCACAAATAGAGTTGCCTGAGGTATGAAAAAGCACATTTGGACAAGGCAGCTTCATTTTGGAAACAAAAATTGAGTTGTTTGGTTATAAAAAAAGGCGTTATGCATGGCGTCCAAAAAGAAACAGCATTCCAAGAAAAACACATGCTACCCACTGTAAAATTTGGTGGAGGTTCCATCATGCTTTGGGGCTGTGTGGCCAATGCCGGCATCGGGACTCTTGTTAAAGTTGAGAGTCGCATGGATTCCACTCAGTATCAGCAGATTCTTGAGAATAATGTTCAAGAATCAGTGACGAAGTTGAAGTTACGCCGGGGATGGATATTTCAGCAAGACAATGATCCAAAACACCGCTCCAAATCCTCAGGCATTCATGCAGAGGAACAATTACAATGTTCTGGAATGGCCATCCCAGTCCCCAGACCTGAATATCATTGAACATCTGTGGGATGATTTGAAGCGGGCTGTCCATGCTCGGCGACCATCTAACTTAACTGAACTTGAATTGTTTGTCCAAAATGCCTTTATCCAGGATCCAGGAACTGATTAAAAGCTACAGGAAGCGACTAGAGGCTGTTATCTTTGCAAAAGGAGGATCTACTAAATATTAATGTCACTTTTCTGTTGAGGTGCCCATACTTTTGCACCGGTCAAATTTTGGTTTAATGCATATTGCACATTTTCTGTTAGTACAATAAACCTCATTTCAATCCTGAAATATTACTGTGTCCATCAGTTATTAGATATATCAAACTGAAATGGCTGTTATAAACACCAAAATATTTAGAACTAAAAATGATTAAGATTAATAGGGGTGCCCAAACTTTTTCATAGGACTGTACCTGCAAACCGCTATGACTGAAGATACATTGTAAGCTATGCAGAAATAAAAAGAAAAAATCTTCTACGTATGTGCTGCTGGATGCTTGTGTGGTTACAGGTGGGATATTATTCTCACACAGCAAGCAGCTTTACTGACTGCACTCATAGATTGCTCTTTTTCTGTGTCATGGTAGATGCTAAAATGTAGTGGGTTTATGCTCTATAGTTGATAGATTAGGATCAAATCAACCATCTCTTGGGTCAAAATGTCAAAATGCTCACTAGACCCCTTAAAAAAAATTCTGTGAGGGGTGAAGTTTCTGAAATGTCACTATTGGAGGTTTCCCTTGTATTGGTACTTTATGGTTCTGCAAATGCGACATAACACTAGAAAACTATTCTAGCAAAATCAGTGCCAAATAACTTTTAATCTTAAACCCTGCCATGTTATTATACAGCAGTTTATGTCCACATATGGGGTATTGCTGTGTTCATGAGAAATTGTGTAGCAAACTGTAAGGTACCTTCTCTTCTTTAACCACTGTAACAAAAAAAAAAAAATGTGATAAAAACTACATTTTAGTAATTTTTCAATTTCATGTCCCAATGTTAATAAAATCTGTTATGAAATCAGCTAAAAAATGCTCAATAAATTTGTTGAGGGATGTAGTTTCCAAATGGAATCACTTTTGGAGGTTTTCCATTGTACTGGTACATTAGGGGCTCTGCAAATGAGACTTGAAAATGTCACCAAAAAACTATTGCAGCAAAATCTGCTTTTCATACACCCAGTGGAGTTCCTTCCATTTAGCACACTGCCATGTTCCCAAACAGCAGTTTACATCCACATATGGGATATTTGTATGCTCAGAAAAAAATTAAGATTCATTTCTCCCTTTAACCCCTTGAGAATGTGAATTTTTAGGCTAAATGAATGTATTACTGATTATAAAATTACTTATTTAGGGGTGTTTACTACACGCCCACATAATGGCCACTTTTTTTTTACGGTTTCCAGCCTAATATTAAAAAAAAATTAAAAATATATATATATATATAATATATATATATATATATATATATATATATATATATATATATATATATATATATATTATATATATATATAAAAACACATATTCCAGTCCTGCTGCCACAGTGTTTTTTCACATGCCAATTTTGCCTCATGTTCATTGCACCTTTTTCATGCAAGTGTGTGCAGCAGAATTGTCTTGCAAACAGTGTTTTAATCTGGCGGAAGTCCTCCGACATGTGACCTCTGAGACCAATCAGCGGCCTCAGCAAAAGATACTGGTTAGGCCGCTGACTGGCAATAGCTGGCTGCATTAGTTACGTGACAACCAGCGGACTAAGCGGACGTCACAGTGCAGTGGAAACAGCCGGACCAGACCACACTGGAAGACATTGCTACAGAGGTTGCTACAGAGGGAGGCGAAGTGGATGTTTCTTTTAAAAATAGTGAAACCCAATGGTCTAAATGGTAACATCACCTATGGATGTTTTATTTAATAGGTGATTTGCCATCTTTCATATCCCCTTAATATTGTGCCATACGTTTGGGTTTAGTCCATACTGGATTGTGGCGAACCCACAGCATATAGTCGACTTAATTCGCATTATAGGCGGATCGGCTTGTAGTGTTCCTTCATATTGGGCGGTTTTTATGCGTTCAATTAATCTGGCTGACAATCAGTCTGCCTATCTATGTCAGGAGTGTATAATACGGGGGACGCTTCTTTGTGAGGGTCTCCTGATAGTGAAGAAACCATGGTATCTAGGCTACAGGATATGTATACAGACCTGCTTAGGATCGCTGTGGAATGATGTTTTGGTTCCGGAGAAGAGGCGGGACTGTAGGGAGAGAGTTTGCTCTCCATTGGTCTTTGTACACGCAGCAAGGACAGACATAGATAAACAAAATAAACAAAGGAGCGGTTTCCGATGGGCGGAGTGTGCGGGGGATCGTGCGACATCTGTCCCCCATTCGCTCCAACTTACGCATGCGCAGTGCAGTACCCACCTGCCTACAGATGGGATGATCACGAGTGGAGTCCTGTGATTGGCCATGCCCTAAGGATGGGGGCGTATCTTGTACTCTAAATAGACCGTATCCACAGCACGAACTCACGGGCGCTGGGGGTTGAAACTAAGAATAACGAAGTCTGCTCCTAAGGATACTGATGGGGAAATTTAGACAGAGGAAACTATGAGATAGACCCAGCCTTACCCTAGTTGATTCACTGATACTTATCTAAGGAGAGCTAAATGCAGTCATTGACCTACTGATACCTACCTAAGGAGAGCTAGATGAAGTGAAAGATGAGACAGCTCTAGCTGATTTTTCACCCACCTCCGATGAGATATCCCCTGACATCTGAATGGGGATGTCGAAACAGGTTAGGTAGTTTTTCATGTTTTAGGTAGTCTGTTAGTCATAGTAGGCAGTAGCTGATAAAGGTCTTTTGACAATCTATTGACCCTTGCCTTTTCAATACTCACCAAATAGAGCGGTATTTATATCTCAGGACTGCCGTTGGTGATAGTGGCCATAACTGACCCCTGTTTTTGGTCCTCTGAATATAAACGACATCTTGAGGCTACAGTTGAATATTGGCCACTTGAGGTGTTTATAGCCATTGACCTATTTCACACAAGCAATTCCCCAAAGCCATAGTCTATGGGGGACGTGTGTTGTTTTGTTTTTTTAAAGGATATTTATGGGGTTAATATATTTTTGTGTTGCTATGGGGTTTTAAACTATCCTTAATATAGATTTGTTTTTTATAAGTCAAACATCCTTTTCGGGTAGGTACATTCTCCTATCTGTTAGTTATTTATTCAATTTTGTGGCACGTTATATTAGATACAAGAGTGTTTATTCAATCACACTGGGAGACATTGAAGCACCAGGGACAGGCGAGTATGTTTTTTTTTTTTTTTAACCTTCCGGCCTATGAAAAACAAAAGTTTATCCTGGTCAACCTCTTTATGCCAGGGCCCCACATGGCGTAAACGCCACGGTTTATTCATGGCAGAAAAACTGCAGTGTTTTACAATCACTTTGTAGTGGATGGAATTCTAGAAAACCCCATGCACTAAAATACATGCAGCAGACATGCTACGAATCGCAGCATGTCAATTATACCTAGAGAAACGCCAGCAGTTTCCCTATAGGTATAATGAAAGCAGAAAGTCTGCAGACTTTGTGTGAAAAGCACTGCAGGAAAAACTATGATGCGCTGCTGCCACATTTTTTCTTGCATCGCTTTTTTGCTGCAGGACACTACTAGCTTCCAAGTCATTGTCAGTGAATGGGGGTTATTCACATAAACGTTATTTTGACGGTTAGTTTTCACAGAGCATTAAAACAATAGGTTATGACCTATATTTGTCTGTTTTCACAGATCCCCCTCGGGTGCAAGATGGTTGTTAAAAATGGACGTTTTCATGACTATTTTGCACCTCGACCGTTTGAATGTAGCCTTACACAGATTTCTGGCTTTCATCTCTGGCTTAGTGTCATAAGTACACATATGAATCGGAGACTCTGTTGTTGACTCTGGCACAGCGTCTGCCAAAATCAGCTTTCGGTTTAAAAACATCAAACCCCCAGTAATTGATTTATGCTCACTGTTTTGATTTGACTATGTGGCTCTGCTGCGTCAGAGCCTTTGTTTCCCTCTTTTCCCCATGTTTCCCTTCCGTTCTCCCCCCCCCCCCCTCACACACACACGCCGTTACTTGTTTTTCCCTTCGACTGCCCCATATCCTCCTTCATTGTGTATGCCCGTTAATGTTTTTCACTTGACTTATATCTTTCGTCTCGCATTTTAGGTGTAGTCAAATTTTATTGAAAGATTTTTTTTAACAAGAAATAAGAAACAAACAAATAAATCAAGCAAACAATGAGGATAGGAGAACCCCAAAAGGAAACGGGACCACACAGGGCCTCAGGGTAAAGTATACGTAAGGGGGACGTCCTATCAGGGAGGACACAGTCCTCCTAAAAATAACAAACCAAACAAAAACACGGGAAGAAGATGGAAAGAAGAAGCGTAGTAGAGAAAAAAGGAAAGAAGGAAGGAAACAAGAGAATGGCAAAGCTAAGTCCACGCACTAGGGACCAGCAGAGGGGGGGGGGGGGGGGGGGGGAATACCAGACAGCAAAGGGATGGGGAATGACAAAGACCAGGAACCACTACAGGAAGACAGACAGCAAAGACCGGAGAAGAGACACAGTAGGGAGAGTAGGCAAATAGGGCAGAGAAGTCTGAGGATTCCTGGAACACCACCCACGGCTGCCAGGGGGCATCAAACTTTGAGGAATCGGGTAGATCCATCGCCACTAAGTACTCCATTCAACGAATAAGGACAAATTCCTGCAACCATTCCAACAGAGAGGGAGGAGTGCCGCTACGCCAATGGCATGGGATAACCGTCCTGGCGGCCGTAAGGAAGTGGCGCAGGAGATCACCTTTAACACTGGAAAGTTTGCCTGGGATAAGTGAAAGGAGAGCCACCTGCGGGGAGGGTGTTAAAGAATGGCCAGAGACTTTCTCGTACAGGGAAAACACAGACATCCAAAAGGGTTGAATCTCCCCACATTCCCACCAAATATGTAAGAGAGAACCCTCCACAGTACCACAGCGCCAACACCGGTCAGAGAGCGTGGGGTAAATTTTATGGAGGAGGGTGGGGCACCTATACCATCCGGTCAGCAGTTTAAATTTTTTCTCTTAAGCGCTACAGGGTAAAGGCAGCTTGTGTGAGAATAGGAAACAGCGATCCCAATCAGCGGCAGATAGTCCCGCCCCTAAGTCAGAATCCCAAGCCCTAACATAAGGGGGTGGGCCCGGGGCAGCGGCAGTCAGCAGAATATCATAGAGGAGGGAGAGGGCCCGGGGAGGGGGAGTGGGTCCCTTTAACATCGTCTCGCATTTTATTTAAAAATTTTCAATAAAACTTTTAATGTTAAAAAAAAATTATAAACCCCGTTATAGTCACTGTAACCGTTTTAGTGGTCCAACTCTACGTTGTCCTGATAACCCGACAGACCTGAACAACAGAGAGTCAAAGCTAGTGTTAAATTGGAAGTCAGCTATGAAGCACATACAATCAGGGGTGAACCTACCTTTTTTGCCGCCCGAGGTGGACAACAGAAAGCCGCCCCCTGGGAGGAGGGGGCGGAGCGAAAGGGGGCAGGAAGAGCGAAGGGGGGCGGGGCAGAGCGAAGGGGGGTGGGGCAGAGCGGTGTAAGCAGGCAGAGAGCAGACATGGAGAATACCTGCTCTCTACCTGGGGAGGCCGCTGGAGCAGCGCAGGGTCCACAGAGCCTCCCCAATCCACCGCTCGATTCCCGTGCCGGGCTGCCGAGATGGTGATGCTAAGCCAGTCCAGGACAGCTTGTCCTGGACTGGCTTAGGTAAGCAAAAATGAGAAAAGTGCTGTTTGCAGACTCCCCAAATGCAGATCTGAACCAGGCCTAACTTATGACATACACTCGGAAGTCATCTGAGTTACTAAATCGGCCAAGACACTGCACAACGTAAATGGGATTTGTTTCAGAATTCAGACATGAGTCACGTATCAGCGTTGAAAATTTGTGTGAAACCTCCATTAATCTGATGTTTGACTCTGATACTTGAGGATCTCTTATATGCACATTGTACGTGTGAACCTAGCCTAATATGTATGACTGTGATGAAATTACTGAGGCCTGGTTCACATCTGCATCACTAATCTGTTCAGGGAGTCCGCATGGGGACCCCCCCTCCAACGGACTACCGAACGCAAAGTAGATCTACTTTTCTGTCTACATGACTCGTGCGGGAAGCACACGGACCCTATTAGGGTCAGTGCACACAGAGGTTTTTGGCGCTGTTTTTGATGCTGAATCCGCCTCAAAAAAAAAAAAAAAAAGCCTCCCAGTAGAGGCTGACCCTTAGGGCCAGTTCACACGGAGTTAACACGCTCGCATTCTGTCACGTATACATGTGTCAGAATGTGAGCGCTCAAAAAAGATCCCATTCATTTCAATGGGTTGCAATTTTGCGCACACAAAATTACGCGCGTTATACGCCCGTAACGACCCATTGAAATGAATGGGATCTGTTTTGAGCGCTCACATTCTGACACGTGTATACCTGCCAGAATGTGAGCGGGTTAACTCCGTGAGAACTGGCCCTATATTCTCTGAGGTCGGCCTGCTTTCACTGCACACTGCTTGCCTATTTGTTCGGTAGTCCATTGGGGGAGTCCACATCACCGACAGAGAAGTGAACCAGGCCTGATAAAGACATTTAGAGCTGGGAACCAACCTCACCACAGCTTTGTGTCAGTATAAACATCTAAGGATATAAAATAGCGTTCCTGCTTCGTAGGTGACAACAGACACAACCCTGTCTCAAATACCATGACCGCTAAAAGGATTACTCTCACCTGTTTATCAAGCCTTCATATCCCCGTACAACCTGTGTCGTCACTTCTGGTATGTGACGTCATAGAGACAACAGCGGCGACAGCTGCTTGGTCAGTGCGCTGGCGCAGTAGAGCGGTGAGTCGGTAAAACCTGCTATGGATCGAAGAGAGCTGAAGGAGGACTCAATGCAGCATGATGTGGCGCTCACCTCTACAGACGTGACCTAAACTGAAGACTTAACTATTGCTTCTTCTAGCGCGGACATGTTTCTAAGTGCACACTGCGGTTCTAGCTTTCTACTAGTTTACCTACGTACACTCAATGCCACTAGTTCCCATGCAGGCAGTTCTGCTGGGATTCTTAAGACCAGAAAGCACAGCTAGTTTTATATTATCAGTCCACGACTTATTCATGTTGCTTTCTGCAGAATTTCAGTTTTCCTTGGGAACTACGTTGGTTTTACAGATTGCTTGTACGGTGTGGAAGCGGCGCACCTGCTATGTGATTGGAAACTGCGCTGACCTGCAAGTCTGTGAGGATTTTACCCCGGAACTAAAGATCCCCATGTCACACTGTCTCATTCACTAATATTAGTTGAATGGAATTACTCTGCGTCCCTGAGAGTGCCGTGACTTCAAGTAGCAAAAAGCTCGGACTTTGCTCCTTTTTATAGGACTAGAAGTAACATCACTTGGGTCATAATAACATTAATGAATGAGCCACAGGGTAACATGGCGATCTTTGGTTGCGCAACAGGAATCGCAGCCAATATTGCTGTGTGGCAATCCCTAGCCTGCATCTAGAAGCAACTTTATTTTTTTTTTAGTTTTGTTCTCACCACTTTAACTTTCAAAGTTATAACTGTTTATATATTTCTGATTACATAGCTTATAAGACCTGTTTTCTGTGACAAGCTGTTTTTCCGCAACATGAGGCCTCAGCCTAAAAATGGTCCTGTGAATAGCCCCATTCACATGTATTGAATTTATTGCAGCCTTGTAATTTAAAAAAAAAACAACAAACCCTACCACATGACCATCAACATTGGTCGCATGATTTGGGCTTAATGCTTTAAAATACACTCAATGGGGAACATTCATTAAACCAATTGTGCTTTTTTTGGCATAAATTGCATCTTTTTGAGGTCTTTTTGTGCCCTACTATTTATTGATTAAGCATTTGCAACTTTTCTTCACGCTGCTATGCTCCTCTTGCCACTTTTACTTTTTAGTGAGAAATGGTGGTGTGGCTTAAAGAGGACCTTTCACCTCCTGGGGCACAGATTGTCAGAAATGCCCTTCTGACAGTAAAGAGCTACGGTACCAGCACCGATAGCTCTTCACCGGGGGCACAGAACGTGAAAGCTGAACTCAGTGCACTGTTGGCTTTCTAGTGGTATATTAAAACCGTATGTGCCCCAGGAGGTGAAAGGTCCTCTTTAAATACAGATCCCCTTTATGCTGCATTTATGACTTGCACCTTAAAGGGTCTCTATCATTGGGAAAAGTCATTTTTAACTAATCACATCCTTGCATAGCCTTTAGAAAGTCTATTCCAAACCTAACTTTAGTATGTAAATTGCCTCAGTATTTTTTGAATAAGTCCGTTTTTATTCATATGCTAATGACCTTCCAGCCAGCACAGGAAGTTAACAGCAGAGACGAGTGCTGCTGGGATCTCCTATGTGTGTGTGCAAACAGGAAGCTGAATCAGCAGCAGCAGTCTGTGCTGTATACACTCATAGGAAACAATAGCAAAGAGGGTGCACAATGGTGCACCGAGTCTAATTAGCATGTGAATAAAAACGGACTTATTCAAAAGCCACTGAGGCAATTTACATACTAAAGGTAGGTGTGGAATAGCATTTCTAAAGCCTATGCAAGGATGTTATTAGTTAAAAATGACTTTTCCCAATGATGGAGCCCCTTTAAATCAGCACAAATGCACTCTAGTCCATGGGCAGCGTAAAAGAGCCCGTCAGATTATAAACCATTAAAAAGGGGCAATTGCACCTTTTTGAACAAAAAAACCCCAAAAAACAATAAAGTGCACATAGCCTAAAAAGAAGCATCTACACTAACACGTGCACAACCTTTAACAAGAAGATGTGCCGAGATCGTAAATAAGTACCACAGTAAAACTAGTCTTTTAAAAAAGAAAAAAGTGCAGTCTAAAAGTATGACCAAAACAAAAAATCAGATAAATAATCCCCATTGACACAAAATAACATACCCACATAGAAATGCTGGATTGTTGCAAAACTGGGCATGCAGTTATGTTTCAGGCAGGTGTGGCCAAATTAGACACCTGCTCATGCACACCATTGTGTGTGAGCCATCGGCTATGATTGGCCACAAAACTGAACAGGACCTGTACTAAATTTTGCAGCATGGACTGTCAGCCCACAATCAGATCCATGGACATTACGGTCATGTGCATATGGCAATGAAATTTAATGGGTCAGTATACTACACAGGAAAAACTTTTATTTTTTTTTGCAAAAGAACTGCGTTTGTTTTTTAATTGAAGCAATGCCTTGCACAAGTAACTATCTATTTCACCTCTATGATAACAGCTATTGAATAGTATGTGCTACAAATTGCTGTGTGAACCCACCCTCAAGGTCTGTTAACACAGAGTTTTTTGCAGGCAGATTTTGACGCGGAAACCGCCTCCAAATTCCGTCTGCAAAAAAGGCTCCCATTCATTTGAATGCGAGCCACTCACTTTTTTTTCCTGCTAGCAGGAAAAAGAAGCAACATGCCCCTTCTTTCTGCGGATTCCGTGACTGAAACAACCACGGCTTCTGCGGCGCAAGACTCCCTCTTGATTAGGCCCATTCATTCAGGCCTAATCCGGAGCAGGATTCCGCCATATGAACATACCCTAACGTTAGCATTTTTATTTATTTTTTTTCCCTTTACCGTAGCTCTTTATAGTCAGAAGGGCGTTCCTGATAGTCTGATGCTTTAAAATGCATTTTAAAGAAGATAATCTCATCTTTAAAATGATACCAGGAATTTGATGATTGAACTTACAGTTTTGGAGCAATTCACTGTTGAAAACGCTATTTGGCAGATCTGAATTCCCGACAGCGTTTCAACAGTGAATCGCTCCAAAACTGTAAGTTCAATCATCAATTTTGTGGTATCATTTTAAAGATGAGATTCTCCTCTTTAAAATGCAATAGAAAGCATCAAGATATGTTGATGCAGTCAAGATATAGAGCTCTAAAGTGTCCCCCCCACCTCCTGTCTAAGTAAACAATTTGGGAACTGTAGCAGGAAAGGGAGAGGGGCACGAGCAGCCCAGCAGACAGAGAGAGACAGAGAAACAATCTGACTCTGTATATAACTTGTATGTGACACCAGGAGGGGGGTGGCAGGGACTCTTCTGTCCCTATTAACCCTTCTCCTGCCAATCAGAGCGTATACTATACATTTGTCTCTGATTGTCACATACGGGTATAATGTAATTTCCCCCCTGAGCTTTACTAGTGGGGTATTCTTATGTTATACCCCCTGAACATAACCAGGAAGTTTATTGGCGCTGTGACCCAGACGTTTACCATTGTCCAGGTCGCAGCGCCAAAAAAAAAAAAGTCGCACCAAACACTTACACAACATATACACAAAGTCGCAAATAAAGTTTACATTTCACCCAATCCCTGTCCTGTCTATACTTGAGCTTTCTACAGTAAAATACGCCTTTAGTGATATCCGTTACACACTAAAATAATAGTAATAACGATTATTACTAGAGATGAACGTATAGATTGCTAAAATTTTTATAGGGGGATGGAAAATAACATTTCCATGTAAAGTCCTATATAATTTGCATGCACAAAATGGGATGGCGCATTTCTGTGATTTTTGGCGATTCTTTAACACCCGCCCCTGTAAATATTTACATCTGTGGTATTTATGAACTCCTCACATATTGCAGTTTTATGTACAGTACATTGTTTGCAGAAAGGGATTGCTTGAGCCGCACTTTAGTGGCAAATTTGAATTTTTGTGCAATTTTTGCTAGCAATTTCTGTTTGCCGCAAGGTTGAATGGGGGTGGTTGTATATATAAACTATTAAACTGTGTTTTTATATACGGAATGCTGTGTACTCTGAAAAAAAGTTAGATTTTGGTATCACAGTCACTGTTAGGTAGGTGCAGTATTACTTTTTAACATATTAGTGAATAACAGCTAAATCCTGCTTGTCTTCTGTATTTGTGTTTTTGGGAGTCCGAGCTCTTGTTGTAGTTTATGTTTGCAGTACATATAGTATATATACACATTGTATACGCCTTAAGCTATTATTTTAAATGTATTTTGTATATTAATCTGAGATTGAACATGAGTTTTAGGTGCAAATATATGTTTTAGCGTATTTTTTCAAAAAATTATTTGTGTTGGTGGCAAAGTTGCATGAAGGTGGATGTGGCTATCGATGACCCATTAAGACATTTGTAATCTTCAGGTTGTCTACTTTCAAAAAAAAAAAAAAAAAATATATATATATATATATATATATATATATATATATATATATATAGGGGTTCACTCACTTTTCGTGGTGTGTAATCACTACATTTTATAGGATGATACTTTAACATTTCCAGCTTCAAAGCAGATTTTTGTTCCTTCCAATTCTAGCGATTTTCTGAAGACACGTGCATGCGGGTGCAGGCTATAGTGATATGTATGAACTCTGCACATATTGAACTCTTATTTTTAGGAGGTTTGGTGCATTTAAAGAGGACCTTTCACCACTTTTGGGCACATGCAGTGTTATATACTGCCAGAAAGCCGACAGTGCGCTGAGTTCAGCGCACTGTCGGCTTTCCCGATCTGTGCCCGGTGTAAAGAGCTTACGGTGTCGGTACCGTAGTGCTCTATGGTCAGAAGGGCGTTTCTGACCATTAGCCAGAGACGTCCTTCTGCCTCGCGGCGCCAATCGCGCTGTGCTGTGGAGCGGGGAGGAACGCCCCCTCCCTCTCCTCACAGCGCTCGTCCATAGACGAGCACTATCAGGAGCGGGAGGGGGGTGTCGGCTTTCTGGCAGTATATAACACTGCATGTGCCCAAAAGTGGTGAAAGGTCCTCTTTAATTTTTTGTTTGGTTTCCGCTTTTAACAACTAATATACATTTATTTGCATTTTTTCATAAAACATTCAATTTAAATCAAAATTGCATGAAGGTGCCTGTTCGTATACAGTACCAAGTGGCATTCTGACAATGCTGCAGGTGTCTACTTTAAGAAAATATATAGGTATGGGGGGGGGGGGTTGGATGATTTTTTTAATGTTGCAATTTAGGTTTGTTTTGCCCATCTCAAAACTGTGAAAATTGCTCTGGCTACTGGAGGTGCAAAATTTCCAGAGACCCTTGGCAGCGAAAAGGTTAATCTATCATTGTACTCCAGTCCACCCATTCGCCTAATCATTTTGGTTGTCTGTCTTTGCACTTTTTCATGTTCACTTATGTCTTTCTTGTATATCGGGGCCCAAAATTGCGCACAATATTCTAAGTGTGGCCGTACCAGTGATTTGTATAGAGGCGTAACTATGTCCTTGCCATGAGAATCTAGACCTCTTTTGATGTATTCCATAATTTTATTTGCCTTGGCAGCAGCTGCCTGACATTGGTCATTGAAGGTAAGTTTGCTGTCCACCAAAATCCCTAAGTCTTTTTCACTGGCAGTCTTACGCAGTAATTTACTATTAAGTACATAGTCATACATTTTATTACGTCAACCAAAGTGCATTACCTTACATTTTTTAACATTAAACTTCATTTGCCACGTCTCCGCCCATGCTTCCAGTTTCCTTAGATCCTCTTGTAATATTCTACTATCCTCCTCATTATTAATTACCCTACAAAGTTTAGTATCGTCTGCAAATATGGACACCATGCTTTGTAAACCCTCTACCAGGTCATTAATAAAGATATTAAACAAGAGAGGACTTAATACTGACCCTTGTGGCACCCCACTGGTGAATATGGCCCAGTCTGAATATTTACCAATAACAAGTACCCTCTGTTTCCTATCAGTGAGCCAGTTGCTAACCCAAATGCATATGTTTTTCCCCAGTCCCAACATTCCCATTTTGCATACCAACCATTTATGTGGAACTGTATCAAAAGCCTTTGAAAAGTCTAGGTACACCACGTCTACTGCATTACCCATGTCCAGTCTTGAACTGACCTCCTCATAGAAGCTGATCAGATTAGTCTGACAAGACCGATTCCTCATAAACCCATGCTGATTTGGTGTTATAAGATTTACATTGCGATACTCCAGGATAGCATCTCTTAGAAAGCCCTCAAATATCTTTCCCACCACAGAAGTTAAACTTACTGGCCTATAGTTTCCAGGTTCACTTTAATACCCCTTTTGAAAATTGGCACCACATTTGCTATTCGTCAATCCTGTGGAACAGACCCAGTCATTACTGAATCCTTAAATATTAGATACAAGGCTCTATCTATGACCATGCTTAATTCCCTCAGAACTCGGGGGTGTATTCCATCTGGACCGGGCGATTTCTCTATTTTAGTGTTTTGCAGGTGGCGCCATACTTCTTCCTGGGTTAAGCAGGTGACATTTAATTGAGAGTTAACATTACCCCTAATCATGTTACTGGCCAATGGATTTTCTTGTGTAAACACTGTAGAGAAGAAGGCATTTAATACTTGTGCTTTTTCCTCATCCTCCTCCACCATTTCACCCAGATTATTTTTAAGAGTGCCCACATTGTCAGTTGTTATTCTCTTATTATTTATGTAATTGAAGAATAATTTTTGATTACTTTTACTTTCCTTGGCAATTTTTCTCTCAGCCTCAATCATTGCCTCCTTTATTTGTGTTTTGCACAATTTATATATCTCCTTATAGTTTTTTTTAATGCTGTGTCGCTACTCTCTTGTTTTAGTATTTTAAATACTTCCTTTTTATCCCTCATTGCATTCTGTAGCGTTTTAGTTAGCCATATTGGTTTTCTATGATTTCTTATTTAGTCTATGAGGTCTTATTTAGTATATTTTTGAAGATGTCCCATTTAGTTTGTGTTCCCGTCACGTTGAGGACATTGTCCCAGTTTATGCTGCTAAGCTCCTCTCTCTCAGCTGGTTAAAATTGGCCTTCCTGAAGTTTAGTGTTTTTGTACCCCCTCTAATGAACATCTTAATGTGTACAAGAAAACTTATTATGTTATGGTAACTATTACCCAGATGTCCCCCAACCTCCACTTTTGACAGTGTGTCAGGCTCATCTGTTAAAATTAGGTCTAAAAGTGCCTCGCCTCTTGTTGGGTCCTGCACTAGTTGCGATAGGTAATTGTCTTTTATTGCTGACAAGATCCTGTTCCCCTTTGTTGGATCTGCAGGTTTCTGCCTCCCAGTTGATATCAGGGTAGTTGAAATCCCCATAATAATGACTTTGTTATGCTTTGCGGCCTCATCTATTTGTTTTATTAGTATATTTTCAGCTTCTTCCGTTATATTTGGAGATTTATAACAAACCCCTATCAGAATTTTATTATTTTTTTTGTTCCTCCTGTAATCTCCTCCCATATTCATTTTCCTCCCAGATGTCCTCAGGCAGTACTGGCTTAAGGCCGGATTTTACGTATAAGCGAACCCCTCCCCCTTTCTTATTTGTACGCTCCTTTCTAAACATGCTGTACCCTTGTATATTTACAGCCCAGTCATAGCTAGAGTCCAGCCATGTCTCACTTACCCCCACCATTTTCTTCTAACATCATCACTTCTAGATCTTTTGTAAGGTGAGATGGTGAAAAATCATTACTTTCGGCGGGTTTTTTCCGCCTTTCACTGTGTACATTAAATATTGTTTCAGTTTTGTTGTACAGATTGTTACGGACGTAACGATACCAAATATGTATTTTTATAATTCATTTCTATAGAAAAAGGGAATTTTGGGGGCTTTATAACTTAATTTTTTTTTAAAACACTAATTTTTTTTTTCACTTTTTCATGTGTCCATTTAGGACACTTCAATCAGCAATGCTTTGATTGCTGATAGTATTATGCAATGTGAGACACAGCCTGCACGTGTCTCACATTGCATTGCAGGATGTCAGGCTGTGCAGACGCACAGCCTGACGTCTCAAGGTCCTAGCAGGATCACCAGGTATGTGGGGGCTCCAGGCAGTCTGGGGTCACTGGCCAGCCCCAGGCTGCATGATAAAGATACTGGCACCCCCTGATCTCGATGCTGGGGGGGGGGAGGAAAGTTCACGGAACCCTATGGATGCGATGGTCATCTTTGACCATCACATTCAAAGGATTAAAACCTGGGGAGTGCAGCTCCGACTGGAGGTAAGTGGAACCGGGTGATAGCTGACTGTAAGAGCTAACACCTGGTTCCGATGCCGCCTGCCCGCCCGCTGATCGGGCGGGCTTTACATTATGTAGTATTACTTCATGGAGCGCTAAGTACCTAGCGCCCATGAAGTAATAGTATGTTATGGGTTGTTAAGGGGTTAAAATCCCGTTTTTCGCTGGTATGCAAATGAGCTCTCTCGCAGCACTGGAGGCGGGCTCAAGCACTCAAACAGCACTGGGGGCGTCTCCAATGCTGCGAGACAACTCTCCAGCACTGCCTCCATCTTCTTCAGGAACACTGTCTTGATGCGTCTTCTTCCGGGGGTTGGCTTCAAACTTCTAGGCCTATTATTATTATTATTATTATTGTTTATTTATATAGCACCATTAATTCCATGGTGCTTTACATTTGGGGGTTACATACAGTACACAAAATATACAGGCAGATATAAAACTGTGACCGACTGGCACAGTGGGGTAGATGGCCCTGCCGCAAGGGCTTGCAATCTATGAGGGAAGGGAGGAAGGGGGGGTAGAGACAGAAGGAGAGGCGGAGACTGTTCAGATGGTGGTGTGGTGATCGTGTTATTGGAGGTTTTAGACCTTCCTGAATAGGTGAGTCTTCAGGCCCTTCTTGAAGCCTGTGATTGTGGGGGTCAGTCTTATGTGTTTTGGTAAGGAGTTCCAGAGTATGGGGAGAAATGCACGGGAGAAATCTTGGAGACAGTTGTATGAGGAGCGGATGAGAGAAGAGCGGAGTAGGAGGTCATTGGAGAATCTGAGGTTACGTGTGGGCAGGTAGTGGGAGATTAGGTTGGAGATATATGGAGGGGACAGGTTGTGGATTGCTTTGTATGTTAATGTTAGTAGCTTGAACTTAATTCGCTGGATTATGGGTAGCAGAGTGACTGGCAGAGGGGAGCAGCTGATGAAGATCGTGGGGAAAGGTGAATTAAGCGAGCAGCACAGTTTAGGTTGGACTGGAGGGGGGACGAGGGCCTGGACGAGCGTCTTAGTAGTTTCAGGGGTGAGGAAGGAGCAGATTCAATGGATGTTCTTGAGTTGGAAGCGGCAGGAAGTGTTGAGGGTTTGAACGTGTGACTTGAAGGATAGGTTGGGGTGTTACCCCAAGGCATCGGGCCCATGGGACAGGAGTAAGTGTGGTTCCGTTGACTGTGATAGATGGGTCGCGTGGAGGGGCCATACGGGGGGGGGGCAAAGATGAACTCCGTTTTCTCCATATTGAATTTGAGAAACCAGGAGGAGAGGAAGGAGGCTACAGCCGTTAAACAATCTGGAACTCTGGCCAGCAGAGAGGTAATGTCTGGTCCAGAGATGTATATTTGGGTGTCATCAGCATAGCAATGGTACTGGAAACCATTCTTTGAGTTGGCCCAGGCCAAGGGTGTAGATGAAGAAAAGGAGGGGTCCTAGGACAGAGCCTTGGGGGACATCTACAGAGAGAGGGCGTGGTGTGCAAGTGGGAGGCGCTGAATGTGAGGTATGAGGAGATCCAGGATGGGCTAGGTCTGAGATACCAAGGGATGAGAGAATTTCTAACAGGAGGGAGTGGTCGACTGTGTCAAAGGCAGAGGAGAGGTCAAGGAGGAGGAGGATAGAGTAATGGCGTTTGGCTTTGGCAGTTAGCAGGTCATTAGTGACTTTGGTTAGGGCTATTTCAGTGGAGTGCCTAGGGAAAAGCCGACTGCACATGCCCACTGGCCACAAGAAAATAGCCACTTACACAGTAATTTGTATAGAGGCATCCCATAATTTTAGTTGCCTTTGGCAGCAGCTACCTGCCACTGTTCACTAAAGGTAAGCTTCCTGTTCACCAAAATTCCCAAGTTTATTTCATTGGCAGTCTTAGGGTGCATTCACACTGAGTAAACGCTAGCTTATTCTGAACGTAAAACACGTTCAGAATAAGCGGCGTCTAAAGCAGCTCCATTCATTTCTATGGGAGCGGGGATACGAGCGCTCCCCATAGAAATGAATGGGCTGCTTCTTTCACTCCGTGCAGTCCCATTGAAGTGAATGGGGAGTGCCGGCGTATACGGCAAGCTCTGCTCATGCCGGAGCGTACACGCCGGCACTCCCCATTCACTTCAATGGGACTGCACGGAGTGAAAGAAGCAGCCCATTCATTTCTATGGGGAGCGCTCGTATCCCCGCTCCCATAGAAATGAATGGAGCTGCTTTAGACGCCGCTTATTCTGAACGTGTTTTACGTTCAGAATAAGCTAGCGTTTACTCAGTGTGAATTCACCCTTACTCAGTAATTTATTATTAAGTACACAATCATACATTTTATTTCATCAACCAAATTGCATAACCTTACATTTGTCATCATTAAAGGGGTTGTCACATCACAAGGATCCTATCTATACTGCTTGTTAAAGAGGACCTTTCACCATTTTTCACACAGGCAGTTCTATATACTGCCGGAAAGCTGACAGTGCGCTGCGTTCAGCACACTGTCGGCTTTCCCGATCTGTGGCCGGTGTGAGGAGCTTACGGTCCGGTACCGTAGCTCTTCTATGGTAAGAAGGGCGTTTCTGACCATTAGCCAGGAACGTCCTTCTGCCTCGCGGCGCCAATCGCGCTGTGCTGTGGAGCGTTTTTGACTCCCCTCCTTCTAAACCCCATAACTTTTTTATTTCTCCGCTCTCAGAGCCATATGAGGTCTTAATTTTTGCGGGACAAATTTTTCTTCATGATGCCACCATTAATTATTCTATATAATGTACTGGGAAGCAGGAAAAAAATTCAGAATGGGGTGGATTTGAAGAAAAAATGCTTTTCTGCGACTTTCTTACAGGCTTTGGTTTTACGGCGTTCACTGTGCAGCCACAATGACATGTCCCCTATATTCTGTGTTTCGGTACGGTTCCAGGGATACCAAATTTATATGGTTTTATTTACATTTTGACCTCTTAAAAAAAAATTCCAAAACTGTGTTAAAAAAAATTTTTTTTCTAAAAGTCGCCATATTCCGACGCCCGTAACCTTTTTATACGTAAGTGTACGGGGATGCATAGGGCGTCTTTTTTTGCGGGGCCGGGTGTACTTTTTAGTTCTACCATTTTCGGGAAATGTTATTGCTTTGATCACTTTTTATTCAAATTTTTATCAGAATCAAAACAGTGAAAAAACGGAGGTTTGGCACTTTCAACTATTTTTCCCGCTACGGCGTTTACCGAACAGGAAAAATATTTTTATAGATTTGTAGAGCGGGCGATTTCGGACGCGGGGATACCTAACACGTATATGTTTCACAGTTTTTAACTACTTTTATATGTGTTCTAGGGAAAGGGGGGTGATTTGAACTTTTAATACTTTTTATACTTTTTTTATATTTTTTTTTACTTTTTTTTTTTTTAATTTTCTTTTTGCATTTATTAGACCCCCTAGGGGTGTTGAACCCCAGGGGGTCTGATCACTAATGCAATGCATTACAATGCTAATGCATTGCAAAAAATCATCCTCTCTTTTGCAGGCTGCATAGACCAGCCTGCAAAAGAGACAATTTGCAGACAAGCCTGGGAGCCTTGTACAGGCTCCCGGCTGTCATGGCAACATGACGTCGGCCCTGGAGCATGCTCCAGGAGCCGGCGATCCCGGGAAAAATGGTGGCGCCCGTGCGCCGCCGGGAAAATGGCGCCAGAGGGGTTAATGCCTCAGATTGGTCCGATCGGAGACTTTAGAGCCGGTTGTCTACTGCTTAAAGCAGTAGACACCCGGCGGGTATGGCGGCCGCCCGGCTCCCGGGCGGTCGCCATAGTTACAGACCCGACATGCGCCGTACTATTACGGCGCATGTCGGGAAGGGGTTGAAGAAGAATCCCTTAACTTAAAGAAGTTATAGGAAATAGGGGGTTTGGATAATAGAATGGGAATGGGGTCAGTATATCAGGGACAAGGGTAAGGTGCTAAGAATTTAAAAAAGGGGTATGTACATGTATAAATGTTATTCTGATAGTGTAAGTGAATGTGGTGGAAGTGCTTAGTGAGCTTAGTGCTTCCAGAGCTCCTCACTTTAGACAGGTAAGGACAGTTTCTATGCAGATAGGAATAATCTGGTGGTCACCAGATGTTACCTTACTCTGAAGCTCAGACGTTTAGCTTCCAAATGAGATGAAAATTGTGTCACAATTTTCATCTCGCAGTAGCACTTTATATGATCGCTGCCCATTCTTCAGCACCACAGATAAGAGAGGGATAGAGATAGTAGTACCGCCGTCTTTTTTATGTGATCGCTGTGATCAGTGACCTTTTGGTCAGCTTATCACTGGCTTATCTGAAAGCTAGGAACATGGGCTATAAAATAAGCCAGTGACAAGCTGACCAAAAGGTCACTGATCACAGTTATCAGATAAAAAAAGACGGCAGTATGCTCCCTCTGTCCCTCTTATCTAGCTCACATAAAGCTTTACAGTGAGATGAAATTTGTGAGCAGATTCACAATTTTCATCTCATATTATAGCCCATGTTCCAAGCTTTCAGATGAGATGAAAATTGTGAATTTTCATCTCTCTGTAAAGCTTTATATGTGCTCTCTCTCATCCCCTTCAATAGTGCCGACACTGTGCGGTACCGCTGTCTTCTTTAGTTGACAGCTGCGATCAACAACCTCTTATCGCTGGCTTATTTTATAGCCCATGTTCATAGCTTCCAAATGAGATGAAAATTGTGACACTAGTCACACTTTTCATCTCGCAGTAGCACTTTATACGATTGCTGCCTGTTCTTCAGCACCACAGATAAGAGAGGGACAGACGGAGCAGTACCGCCGTCTTTTTTATTTGATAGCTGCCATCAGCGACCTTTTAGTCAGCTGATCGCTGGCTTATTTTATAGCCCATGTTCCTAGCTTTCCAATGAGATGAAAATTGTGATGCTGCTTGCAATTTTCATCTCACTGTAAAGCTTTATGTGAGTGCTCCCCTTCTACTGTCGCGTCACATAGTGGTACCACCGTCTTTTTTTTTTTTTTTTTTTTTTTTTTAGTTGACAGCTGCGATCAGCGACCACCTGGTCAGCTGATCGCTAGCTTATTTTAAAATGCAGACTCTTGGCTTTCATATAAGCTGAAAATGGCATTTTAAGCTCACTATACTACTTTTTATAGCGCCTCCCCCTACATTTCTGTAGAAAAAAACAGGCAGCAGAATCTGCCTATATTAACAGTTTAGGGAGCGATCGGTGACCTCTAGATCATCAGATCGCTTTGCCATTTTAAAGTCAAGATCCTTGGCTTTAAAATGACACCAAAACTATCGAGATAAACGAAGTTTTGACAGAGTTATGAGCTTCAGTAGCAAGGATGTAGTAGCTATGTCCTCCGCTACTGAAGTGCCACCTTGAGAGCATGTATAGGTACGTGCTTGTCAAGAAAAAGGTTAAACAGGAGAGGACCCAATACTGACCCCTGTGGCACTCCACTGCTGACTGTGACCCGGTTTGAATATTTACCATTAGCAAGTACCCTCTGTTTCCTATCATTGAGCCAGTTGCAAACCCAAATGCATATCTTTTCCCCCAGTCCCAGCATTCTCATTTTGCATACCAATCTTTTATGTGGAACCGTATCAAAAGCCTTTGAAAAGTCCAGATACACCATGTCCACTGCATTATCAATGTCCAGTCTTGAACTGACCTCCTCATAGAAGCTGATCAGATTGGTCTGACAGGATCAATTCCTCATGAACCCAAGCTGATTGGGTGTTATAAGATTATTTACATTGAGATACTCCAGGATAGCATCTCTTAGAAAGCCCTCAAATATCTTTCCCACCACAGAAGTCAAACTTACTGGCCTATAGTTTCCAGGTTCACTTTTAGACACCTTTTTGAAAATTGGCACCACATTTGCTGTGCGCCAATCCTGTGGAGCAGAAATCCTGGAACTGAATCCTTAACCTTTTCGCTGCCAAGGGTCTCTGGAAATTTTGCACCTCCAGTAGCCAGAGCAATTTTCACAGTTTTGAGATGGACAAATCAAACCTAAATTGCAACATTAAAAAAGCATCCAACCCCCCCCCCCCATACCTATATATTTTCTTAAAGTAGACACCTGCAGCATTGTCAGAATGCCACTTGGTACTGTATACGAACAGGCACCTTCATGCAATTTTGATTTAAAGTGAATGTTTTATGAAAAAATGCAAATAAATGTATATTAGTTGTTAAAAGCGGAAACCAAACAAAAAATTAAATGCACCAAACCTCCTAAAAATAAGAGTTCAACATGTGCAGAGTTCATACATATCACTATGGCCTGAACCCGCATGCACGTGTCTTCAGAAAATCGCTAGAACTGGAAGGAACAAAAATCTGCTTTGAAGCTGGAAATGTTAAAAAAGTATCATCCTATAAAATGTAGGGATTACATACCATGAAAAGTAAGTGAACCCCTAAATCCTATATATTTTTTGAAAGTAGACAACCTGAAGATTACAAATGTCTTAATGGGTCATCGATAGCCACATCCACCTTCATGCAACTTTGCGACCAACACAAATAATTTTTTTAAAAAATACACAAACACATATTTGCACCTAAAACTCATGTTCAATCTCACATTCATATACAAAATACTTTTAAAATAATAGCTTATGGTGTATACAATGTGTAAATATACTATATCTACCGCAAACATCAACTACAACAAGAGCTCGGACTCCCAAAAACACGAATACAGAAGACAAGCAGGATTTTGCTGTTGTTCACTATTATGTTAAAAAGCTATACTGCACCTACCAAACTGTGACTGTGATACCAAAATCTAACTTTTTTCAGAGTACACAGCATACCGTATATAAAAACACAATTTAATAGTTTATATATACAACCACCTTCATTCAACTTTGCCGCAAACAGAGATTGCTAGCAAAAATTGCGCAAAAATTCAAATTTGCCACTAAAGTGAGGCTCAAGAAATCCCTTTCTGCAAACATAATGTACTGTCCATAAAACTGCAATATGTGAGGAGTTCATACATACCACACATGTATATATTTACAGGGGCGGGTGTTAAAGAATGGCCAAAATCGCAGAACTGCGCCATCCCATTTTGTGCATGCAAATTAAATAGGACTTTACATAAAAATGTTATTTTCCATCCCCCTATAAAAATTTTAGCAACCTATATGTTCATCTCTAGTGATAATCGTTATTACTATTATTTTAGTGTGTAACGGACATCACTAGAGATGTATTTTACTGTAGAAAGCTCAGGTATAGACAGACAGGACAGGGATTGGGTGAAATGTAAACTTTATTTGTGACTTTATGTATATGTTGTCTAAGTGTTTGGTGTGACTTTTTTTGGGAGGGGGGGCTGCGACCTGGACAATGGTAAATGTCTGGGTCACAGCGCCAATAAACTTCCTGGTTATGTTCAGGAGGTATAACATAAGAATACCCCACTAGTAAAGCTCAGGGGGGAATTACATTATAACTGTATGTGACAATCAGAGACAAATGTATAGTATACGCTCTGATTGGCAGGAGAAGGGTTAATAGGGACAATAGAATCCCTGCCACCCCCTCCTGCTGTCACATACAAGTTATGCAGAGAGTCTGATCGTTTCTCTGTCTCTCTCTCTCTCCTCTGAACTGCTCCGTGTCCCTCTCCCTTTCCTGTTATAGATCGCAAATTGCTTGCTTAGACAGGAGGGGGGGACACTTTGGAGCTCTATATCTTTGGACTGCATCAACATATCTTGATGCTTTAAAATGATATCAAGAACTCGATGATTGGATGTACAGTTTTGGAGCAATTCACTGTTGAAACGCTGTCGGGAATTGAGATCTGCAGTTGGATCTCAATGCCAAATAGTGTTTTCAGCAGTGAATCTTTCCAAGACTGTAAGTAAAATCATCAAGTCCCTGGTATCATTTTAAAGATGAGTCTCTTCTTTAAAATGCATTTTAAAGCATCAAGATATGTTGATGCAGTCCAGAGATATGGGCATTAGTAGGGAGGACGTAGTAACTACGTCCTCCGCTACTGAAGTGCCACCTTGGGAGCACGTATAGCATACGTGCTTGGCAGCGAAAGGGTTAAATATTAGATATAAGGGTCTAGCTATCACCAGACTTAAAGGGGTATTCCCATGTCGCATACTCACCAGTCTTCGTTGCTGTAAATTCTTCTTTCTTCCGGCTTTGTTGCGTCATTGGTGGGCTGGGTTACATATGCAAAGCCAGCGGCGAGATGCTGCTGGCCCTGCGTGCACGCTCATAGACCAGTCTAGCCTTCACAATGCGAATACAGACCCGGCATCCGCCTCTCTATATTCAAAATTTTCAAGAAATTTCCAAAACCCATTTTTTAAGGGACTAATCCAGTTATGAAGGGGTTTTGAAAGACCCTTGTATTAAAACCCCCCATAAATCACCCAATTTTCAAAACTGCACCCCTTAAATAAACCAAAACAACATATATTTAGTATTTTAACCCTATAAGTGCTTAACAGGAATTAATTCAAAATGGAGGTGAGATTTTCAAATTTGATTTTATTTTACTAATATTTTCGTTTAGCCCTAGAATTTGCACTTTCCCAAAGGATTAAAGGAGAAAATGCATCCCACAATTTATGCAAGTTCTCCGGACTATCATAGTATCCCACTTAGTAATCTCTCTGGCACCGGAGCGCATGACAGCAGTGTGCCGAATTCTGTGCACTGTCAGCTATCTAGCAGTTTACTAATCTACGAGGGCATGAAAGATCTACTTCTGGACCGCCCATAGACTATATACGTCCAGATAGTGGCTTCCTTGTTCTGCAAGGACGTCCCGGCAGTTTTCAGCAGCTGGGCAAAATCGTGCTGCTGAAACAAGGAACTGGCTGTAACTTCAGCTGGAGGTCCCAGAGAGAAAGCAGAGAAGGTTTATTACTGTTAGGGTAAGTTCACACTGAGTAAACGCTAGCTTATTTTGTAGAGTAAAATTACACTTGTAAATTTTGCTATCCCATTGACTTCAATGATATTTTTTACACGTGTAAAAATACGCCTGTATGCGCAGTATCGGCTTCCCCGATCTGAGCCCTGGGTAAAGCGCTATCGGTCCCGGTACCGTAGCGCTTTACAGTCAGAAGGGCATTTCTGACAGTCTGGTAGGAATGTCCTTCTCCACAGCAGCGCCTATAGCGCTGTAGCGTGTGAGTGGGGAGGAACGCCCCCTCCCTCTGCTCACAGTGCTCGTCCATAGACAAGTATTATCAGTAGGGGAGGGAGGCGTTTCTCCCCGCTCACACAGTACAGCGCTATAGACGCTGCTGTGGAGAAGGACGTTCCTGCCAGACTGTCAGAAACGCCCTTCTGACTGTAAAGTGCTACGGTACCGAGACCGATAGCGCTTTACCCAGGGCACAGATCGGGAAAGCCGCACTGTTGGCTTTCCAGCAGTATATGGAACTGCCTGTGCCCAATCTGATGAAAGGTCCTCTTTACGGGAGAGAGTACCACCGATCAATGGAGTTCAGTCTATATGGGGTTCAGAGCGACTCTACGTAGCTGAGGAAGTAGCTTTCCAAGATGTTATCCATGGGGACCAGACTGGGCTTTAAAGGGATCCTATCATTCATACGCATTTTTTTTTTCAACACAGCGGAATAGCCTTAAGAAAAGCTATTCTTCTCCTACCTTTCGTTGTCTTCTCCACACCGCCGTTCGCCTGAAATCCCGTTTTTTGTCGGTATGCAAATGAGTTCTCTCGCAGCACTGGGGTGTGTGTTTTTTTTTTTTTTTTTTTGTATTAGAGACTGAGTTCCCCTGCAGCTGGTGCTGGTACATTTAGCCCCAGTTGCAAGAGGAATACAGCCTCCTGCACGCTGTTCTTACAGAGCTGATCTGGGTCCTGTAGGACCCAGCAGCTCTTGCAAGACACTGACACCCGCGGATCACGTGACAGCCAGGTCAGATGGCGGCACCCATAGCTGTGTATACAGGGCTCAATGAATTATACTTCATGTTAGTAGTAAATTTTGGTTGATATGTTTTGTGTTTTAATTATGAAAAAATAGGAAATTTGTGTAAATTTTGAAAAATATGCATTTTATAAAGTTTGAAATGATGTCCATTGCATACAGATAGTCAGACCGCCAAAATTAAATCTCATGTCCCAGATCTCTGCTTTATGTCGGCATCAAACTTTAGTCACCCTTTTATTTTTTACAGACATTATAAGGTTTACAAGTGAAACACCAATATTCAAAATTTTCAAGAAATTTCCAAAACCCATTTTTTAAGGGACTAATCCAGTTTTGAAAGACCCTTGTATTAACCCCCCATAAATCACCCCATTTTCAAAACTGTGCCCCTTAAATAAGCCAAAACAACATATACCTAGTATTTTAACCCTATAAGTGCTTAACAGGAATTAATACAAAATGGAGGTGAAATTTTCAAATTTGATTTTATTTTACTAATATTTTCGTTTAGCCCTAGAATTTGCACATTCACAAGGAGTTAAAGGAGAAAATGCATCCCACAATTTGTTATGCAAGTTCTCCGGACTACCATAGTACCCCACTTGTGGGTGTAAACTAATATATGGACGCAGAGCAAGACGCAGAAGGGAAGGCGCACCAAGGAGCTTTTAGAGGGCAGATCTGGCTGTGATCAGTTTCAGGAACCATGTCGCATTTAAGAAAACAAAAAAATAGGGTTCAAAAGGTATATGTATCTATAAGTCACAGCATGGAGAATAATGAATAAGATACGTTAAAATTTAACTTTTATTTGTCTGATTAAAAGTATAGATGCAATAAACGAATTTGCTCTGAATATTGACTCATTGACTTTGTGTGTGGTGTCTACAGAAGTCAAGAAAGCCAGATAGCCTCTCCGTACACGTTGATAGGTAAGTATTAAATTGTAATGGGTTGACTAATCTGGATCTTGCCAGTATATTTGCCAACCTAACCTCTCACCTTAATCGTACCCTAATAAATAGGTTTGTGATAGATTTAATAGTTAACCTCCTGTGAGCTGGTAGAGCGCTAAGGGATCAATGGTATAAGTAATGGGAGTAACATACTAAAAGGACTGATTCATAGTTTTAGAATTCAGCCCCACTAAAAAAACTTCCCTATTACCAACTTACCAATATATTCCCTACCAATTACCATATTTGCATGCCCGGTCAGCCGTGATGTATGGCCGCCGGTACGATTACGGTGATAGCTCATTTATATTATTTTTTAATGCTTTGCTATTTGTGCAGAATAAAATTCAATTTAGGGAAAAAAATCAATTATTTTTGCATCACCATCTTCTGAAAGGCATAACATTTTTATTTTTCAGTAGACAGAGCTGGTTGAGGACATTTTTTTTTGCGGGATGACCTCTGCTTTTTATTGGTATCATTTTGGTTTTCATCTGACCATTTGATTACTTTATATTGAATATTTTGTAAGGGAAAGGTAGTGAATAATCATTATTTTGTGCGGTTTTCTACGTCTTTTCTTTATGATGTTCACCGTTCGGGTTAAATAATGTTTTAATTTTATTATTCAGATTATTACGGATGCGGTGATACCAAATATGTAATGTTTTTTTCATGTTTGACCGCCGGCATCTCAGGGGTTAACACCTTCGATCGGACCTGTTTCCGACCGCGGGTGATACAGGGCATTGTCAGCCGTATGTTACGGCTGACACTCGCAGGGCATGATATGCACACAGCTTCTGTGTGCGCACCATGCAGCCGCCGTAGTACTATGGCAGTTTGCGGGAAGTCCTTCCCGGCAGCGCCGTACTATTACGGTGGATGTTGGGAAGGAGTTAAAGAGGATCTTTCAGGTCCTCATGCACATGCGGTTTTATATACTGCTAGAAAGCCAACAGTGCGCTGAATTCAGCACATTGTTAGATTTTTCATTATGTGCCCTGGGGCTGGAGATAGCAGTGCCGTTAGTTTTGGCACCAATATCTTCCCACTGTTAGAAGAGAGTTCCTGACAGTCTAGCTTGGTTGTGAGGAGCATCCTACCCCGCCCCAACAGTATATGTCCATGGCCCTGTACGCCCCCCAGTACTAGTCTATGAGTACTTCCATGGGGGAGGCTTTACTCACAGCCCTGCGATGATGTTAGAGTAAGTTCACATGGGGTTTTTTGGTCCAGACCAAAAATCGGGTAGCCGTGACTGAATGACGGTGCCCTTAGACTGTCAGGAACGCCCAGCCCTGGGGCACATAATGGGAAAATGCTGAATTCAGCACACTGTCAGCTTTCTAGTGCTATATAAAACCGCTTATGTAGTTTTACTAGAAAGCTGACTGCTTTCCTGGTATGTGACCCAGAGAAAGAGATCCAAGTGCCATTACTTATGGCACCAATATCTCCCAACTGTTAAGTGTGTTCCTCATAGCTCAGCGTCATCACTGAGTGACAGGATCGCCCCCTCTGACAGTTCAAAGCTATGTTAGAGTACAGTCAGGGGAGACGTTCCTTACCGCCCAGCGATGATGCTGAGCTATGAGGAACGCCCTTGTAGATAACTGTGCCGATACTAACGACACCAATTTCTCCACCACCGGGACACAGGGAAAGCCGACTGAATTCAGTGCACTGTTGGCTTTCTAGTGGTATATAAAACAGCACTTTCATTAGGACATGAAAGGTATTCTTTAAGCCAGTCACCCAACCAGTATTTGCATTGTGTTCATTGAGTTTAGTGTTGGATAAAAGGATCAGGTTCTGAAGGGGACAGTGTAGAAAAGAGCTAAATAAAAGACATGTATCTACAAAAGCAAGCCCATTTTGATAATTAGTGAAATGTTTTTTATAAAGTTATAGCCCTTTAAATGCATGCAAACATTGAAAATGATCAGTCCTCAGAGATTTTTTTCATAGCATGTTTTGGACCAAATATCATTTTTGTATATATGTATTCTCTGCATTTAATGTTTATAAATTTGAATTTAATGTTTGGAATACATAAAAAAAATAAAGTTCCTTTCATTGTAACTCTATCACTAATTTAAACAAGAAGAATATAATTTAGGGTGCTAAGGTCATGAGGATACCAAGTTGTTTTTTTTTTCCCCCCTGTGATATGGATTCTACTAAATATGTTTTTATTTTTTAAACCCTGCTGAGCTCCCAAGGCATTGGCAGGAACAGGTTAAGAGTAGAGATGAGTGAGTAGTGTTCGATCGAATACTATGGTATTCGAAATACTCGTACTCGATCGAACACTACTAGCTGTTCGAAGTTTAAGGTTCGATGCAGAACCAGCGTTGATTGGCAGAATGCTATCCATTCTGCCAATCAACACTGGTTCTTCTCTTACCTTTAGATGTCCTCTCCGTGCAGCGTCCCCGCGGTGTCATCTGGCTGGAATTCACTCTGCCTAGGCATCCGGCCTAGGCAGAGCCGACTGCGCATGTGCGGGCATGCCCTAGCATGCGCAGTCGGCTCTGCTCAGGCGTCGGGCCGGGCAGAGCCGACTGCGCATGCACAGTCGGCTCTGCCTAGGCCCCGCTGCCTAGGCAGAATGAATTTCAGCTGGAAGAAGATGCGGGGACGCTGCACTGAGAGAAGACTTCAAGGAGAATCCAGCCCGACCGTCACTCGTGGACTTGGTAAGTATAATTTTATCGTATTTTGCGTACCCCTGAAATGAGCATTTCCCTCCCCATAGACTATAATGGGGTTCGAAATCCGTTCGAACAGTCAACAGTGTGCGGCTGTTCGAATCGGATTTCGAACCTTGGACATTTTAGTGTTCACTCATCTCTAGTTAAGACTGAGTTGACTGTAAATCTCAATGTAAAATAGGAAAAACGTGTGTACTTTTTTTTTTTTTTTTTTTTAATCTAAATAAAAAAAAAAAAGCTAAAAAGCTGATATAGCAGCTAGTTAGTTAAAAATGGAAGCGTTGGGGGGGGGCATCGTTTTGCACAGTTTTTCCATAGCATTTTTTGGCTAACACCCGATGTACCAGGCCGCAGCCAAAAAGCGCCTCAGGGAGAAAAACGCAGCTGAAACACATCATGTTTTTTTTCCACAGCACTTTTCACAGAAAGTTCACGTCAGTTTTGGAAATCGCAGCATTTCTGCAGTGTGTTCAGTGCTGAATTCAGCACACTGTCGGCTTTCCCGATCTGTGCCCGGTGTGAAGAGCTTACGGCCCGGTGACCGTTAGCCAGAGACGTCCTTCTGCCTCGCGGCGCCTATCGCGCTGTGCTGTGGAGTGGGGAGGAACACCCCCTCCCTCTGCTCACAGCGCTCGTCCATAGACCAGTAGTATCAGGGAGGGAGGGGGCGTTCCTCCCCGCTCCACAGTACAGCAGGATTGGCGCCGCGAGGCAGAAGGACGTCTCTGGCTAATGGTCAGAAACGCCCTTCTGACCATAGAAGAGCTACGGTACCGGGCCGTAAGCTCTTCACACCGGGCACAGATCGGGAAAGCCGACATTGTGCTGAATTCAGCACTGAACACACTGCAGAAATGTTGCGATTTCCAAAATTGACGTGAACTTTCTGTGAAAAGTGCTGTGGAAAAAAAACATGATGTGTTTCAGCTGCGTTTTTCTCCCTGAGGCGCTTTTTGGTTGCGGCCTGGTACATCGGGCGTTAGCCAAAAAATGCTATGGAAAAACTGTGCAAAACAATGCCCCCCCCCAACGCTTCCATTTTTAACTTCTTCCTCTGTCTTGCCTCTTCCCAGATTTAGGAAAATGCATTTTCAATTAAAATTAAAATACTGCATATTGAAAAGGTGTGTGTGTGTATGTATATATATATATATATATATATATATATATATATATATTTAAATGCGGTATTTTCCTCAACCTTTTATTTGCAGCAATTTGTGGATAGTGGTGAATAAATTGATGTTTTTTTTGTTTTTTTTTAAACTTCTGCACGTGTCCTCAGCCTTTAGGAGATGTAGCAATGTACAGATGCCTTCCTGGTGGCTATTCCCTAATATAGTTATCCAAATCATTCCAGTTACAGTTATTGGAGGATTTGGGCTTTACTGCAGCTTTTCCTCTTTGTGGAGGCTATTTCTGGCAATGGGAGTCACAGTCCACCACAAGAACCACTCTGTAGACTGCTGGCAGATTAGGTTACATGGTTTGCCTACTGTAGCATCTGGCAGTGATATCAGGGATTGTATAGTGCATATGTTCTGCACTGTATCCTAGACATGAGATCTCTAAGAACACTTAAGGGAAGCGAGAGATGTATGAGTGCACCTTCCACAGAAGAGCCCAGACTCACTTTCTCACTTCTCTACACTCAGCAGTACCAAGTCCCCTCCAGCTTATCCAGTCCAGCTCTTCCACTGTACAGCCTGCAGCTGGCAGCATTGGGAGGAAGGCCTTTTATATGCACTCAGGTTGAAGAGCCTCAAATGGCAGGGAAATTATCTGGCTCTGGAGGAAGGGCTGAGCTCGTCCTTTGTTCTGATCAGGCGCAGCCATAACAAAGCCACATTGAGCCAGGCGCAAATTGTACGAGGGCGACCAGAACTAAGGGTGAGCAGCCCCTGTGGCCGGAACGTCTCCCTTCTGGGGGCAGCTGAGGCTTTTTGTCCGGGCAAAGCTTAGGCAGTCTGCTCCTAGCCAGGTGCTCGCCGGGCCGTGGAGGAAGAGCTCAGGCCAGTCCCGATGCTTGGTAGGATTAACACCCTGTGAATATTCATCGCTACTGTTTTCTAATGAATTGTTTATAGCCCCTGTCACTTCCCTCCACCCTTTCCCGGGCATTCTCCTCCCACTCTCACCTCCTTTTTTTTTTTTTTTTTTTTTTTTTTTTCTGGCATTGCACCCCTCCTCCCTTATTTATCCCATCCCCGTCTATTGATTCATATGCATGTGACTGAAGCTTTCAAGAAGTGCCGGCTATAGGACGCAATTGGCGCGCTCCTTCCTGGCAATGGCACACGTATGTGGAAAGTGACATGTGTGACAGGGTCATGGGCTGTCTCCTACTTTGTCACCACATGTGCGTTGGCATTTTTTTTTTTTTTTTAATATAGAAGTCCTGGGTGTTTTCAGTTGCTGTGGTTCCTATGGTGACATCATGTCTTTCCACTTCTAGCATTTGAATGGGCTGACATGTCCCCTAGGGTATGTCAAAAATCCGCCACATTTATTAGAGGAACCATCAGATGACGCCTGTTAATGTGCCATTAATGTGCACAAAGATTACCCCCATTCAGTTGTGACCAACAGCTGTGTATAAATGCATGATGTCATCCTCAATTAAAAATAAATAAATAAGCGGGCATTTTTTGATTCGTTTTTGACAACCCCCCCCCCCCCTTCCAAACCCCATAACCTTGTTATTTCTCTGCTCTCAGAGCCATATGACAGCTTAATGTTTATGGGACAAATTTTTCTTCATGATGCTACCATTAATTATTCTGTATAATGTACTGGGAAGCTGGAAAAAAATTCAGAATGGGATAGATTTGAAGAAGAAGTGCATTTGTGCAACTGTCTTGCGGGCGTCGTTTTTACGGCGTTCGCTGTGCTGCCAAAATGACATGTCTGTATTCTATGTTTCGGTACGATTGCGAGGATACCAAATATGCTGTGTGGGTTACATATATATATATATATATATATATATATATATATATATATATATATATATAACCCCCCGAAGGGGAACTGTGGCCGGCTGCCGGCAGGAGCTCTGAAGGGAATCCCCGGCAGGAGCGCTGACTGGATTCCCCGACTTCCAGGGATTCCCCTCAGCGCTTCTGTTGGTGGCCGGCCGCAGTTCCCCTTCAGGTCCAGCGGCCGAGGTCTTCCTTCAGGTGCGGCCTCAGCGCTCCTGGCAGGGGATCTCCCTCAGTGCTTCAGGGCTGCCCTCGTGAGAGCGGTTGCGCTCGCTCCCTCCTCTCTCCAGAGGCATGGCGGCGCCTGCCGCTTCCCTGCAGCGGTTCCCCTCGGAGGCTACAAGTACTACCTGCAGAGGGTATCTCCGCTGTAACTCTTACAGCAGAGATGCTGGAGCTCATGAACTCTGGCATTACCGCTGTAAGAGTTACAAAGTAGGTGCCGGTTGCCATGGTGACCGCTCGGGAGCAGAACGGTGCCATTATAGCTACAGACCTGGCATACAGACACCTGGCAGGAGCGTGGCGATGCTGTTCATTTCAAAATGCAGAAGTACTTACGATACACGGGTGCAGGCCTGAGGTTATGTGCCCACGTCACCCCCTCGTGTGATACAGTAGGGGGGGGCGGGGTCTGCGTTCCAGGCCTGCTAGCAGAAGTACCGTAAGTACTTATGCAGTTTGAAATGAACAGCATCGCCATGCTTCTGCCAGGTGTCTGTATGCCGGGTCTGTAGCTATAATGGCACTGCTCTGCTGCAGGCCCGGCATGCGCCCCGGTGTCTGTATGCCGGGTCTGTAGCTATAATGGCACTGCTCTGCTGCAGGCCCGGCACGCGCCCCGGTGTCTGGATGCCGGGTCTGTAACCTTAATGACTCGAGTATAAGCTGAGGCGGACTTTTTCAGCGCAAAAAACTGTACTGAAAAACTCGGCTTATTCTCGAGTATACTAAAAGTCGCTATATTCACCTGTAACTTTTTTTTTTTTTATACTAACTTTTTTTTTTAAATACTTCTGTGTACGAGGCTATATAAGGGCTTGTTCACACGGGGGGGGGGGGGGGGGGGTTGGATTTTGGCACCGAGAGTGACACGGGGAGCCACGTTACTCTCGGGTCAAAGCCTGCCTGCCATGACCGTCGCGGCTTTCCCCTCCGGAGTCAGCTCAAATAAAAAATATGTCGCCTGAAGAAAGGGCAGCTCTCTTCTTTTTTTCTGCTAGCAGCAACATGCCGCTAGCGGAGAAAGGAACGCTAGTGGTCTCTATAGACCACCATTGTATGGAGGCGGATTTTGAGCCGAAATCCGCAGTCAAAATCCGCCTCCTTGCCCCCGTGTGAACTAACCCTAAGGAGTCTTTTTTGTTTTGATCACTTTTTGTTCAAATTTTTATCAAAGGCGAAACAGTGAAAAAACTGTGGTTTGGCCCTTTTATTTATTTATTTTTGTTAACCCGGTACAGTGTTTACCTAAGGGCTAGTTCACACGTGAGTATAAGGGGAGGTTTTTGACAGCGGATTTCGCGTCCAAAACCTCCCCTTATAATGATGGTCTATGGAGACCGCCGGGCTTCTGTTCTCCGCTAGCGGCGAGCTGCTGCTAGCGGAGAAAAGAAAGGACCAGTCCTTTCTTCAGGCGGAAGCCGCGCAGGTTCAGCCGCGCGGCTTCCGCCCCCGGCAGCTCCCTCCTATGTCGGCTCATTCATTTGAGCCGACAGCAGTGGGTTAAGCCGCGACAGCGATGGTCGCGGCGGGCGGGTTTTGACAAGAGAGAGACGCGGCTCGCCGCGTCTCTCTCTGTGTCAAAACCCGCGCGGGCAGTTCACGTGTGAACTAGCCCTTACAGGAAAAATATTTTTACGGATTTGCAGAGCAGGCATTTTTGGACATAGTGATATAATGTGTATATATTTCACAGTATTTAAGTACTTTCATATGTGTTCTGGGAGGGGGGGGTTATTTTGAACTTTAATTTATATATATGTGTGTATATATATATATATATATATATATATATATTATTTTTTTCTTTTTTTTTTCTTTAACTTAAAAATAAAAAATATGCATTTGTTAGACCCCCTAGGGGTCTTGAATCCCAGAGAGTCTGATCATTAATACAATGCTAATGTATTGCAAAAAAATGGCTCTTCTAATGCAGGCTACAGGAAAATGGCGCCTCGGTCAGCTTTGAGCATTGACCGTGGGCATTAGCGCTGGGTGTACCTAGTGTCCGCCATAGTTAAACATCTGGCATACGCTGTACTAGTACAGGGAAGGGGTTAAGGAACGAGCCAGTTTTCATTTTTGCATACCGGAGTTTTTTCCTCCCCACCTTCCAAGAGCCATAACTTTTTTTTTTTTATTTTGGTCCAGAGAGTCCCATGATGGATTATTGTTTAAAGGACAAATTGCACATTGTAAGGCTGGGTTCACATGGGGGTTTATCCGGCCTCAGAATCCGGTCCAAAAAACAGCTAGCCACGAGTGGATGCCAGTGCAGTTCATACAGTGCATCGGCATTCTGCTCCGGATTAGGCCCAAATGAATGGGACTGGTCGGGAGGAAGTGTCGCACCGCGTACGAATCCGCCTCAAGAAAGGGTGTGTCACTCCTTTTTCCACTCTCGGAAAAAGGAACCCATTGAATTCAATGGGAGACGCTTTTTTGAGCCGGATTTTGACGCATTGTGTGAACCCAGCCAAATGGCACCATTCAATATCTTGAACAATGTACTGATAAACTGGAAAAAAATTTAGAATGAGTTGGGATTGGAGAAAAATGCATCTGTGCCAATGTCATATGGGTTTAATTTGTACAGCGTTCATGGTGTTGTAAAACATATTACCTGGGTCAGTACAAACACAGCAATAAATAATTATAAAGTATTTGTAGTGTTTTGATACTTTGATTAAAAAAAAAAATTATTGAAAAAAACTGCAAAAGAGAAAAAATAGTTTTGACATCTGTAAATTTTTCATATTTAAAGTATGGTGTCTTTTTTTATGCAGGACAAGATGATGTTTTTATTGTTAACCTTTGGGGAAAGATCTGATGGTTTGATTGCTTTTTATTCAGGGGTTTTTTTTTTTGTTTTTTTTTTTAAGATTCAAAGTGTTAAAAAAAAATTGGCTTTTTAAAAAATTTTCCACCTACCCTGTTCAACATATGGGATTAATATTTTCAAAGTTCATGCATTTTTGAGCACAGGGATACCTAAAATGTTTGTTTACATTTGTTTATTTTATATGTGATCTAGGAAAAGAGGGTTGATTTTGAACTTTTGTGTTTTGTTTTGTTTTTCAATACTTATAAAAACATATTTAATTAACCTTCTTTTCTTTTACTTTTATGTTAAGGCCCCCTAGGGACCTTGAACTCTAGGGGGTCTGATCACTCATGCTATTCACTGCAATACTAATGTATTGCAATCAATAGTAAAATGTGTTTGACTTCTGCTATACACTGCCTATGGCAACGACAAGCCTGGGGGTCCTCAATAAGCTCCAGGCTGTCATGGCAACCGATCACTGTCCTCCGATGACATTTAGGAGGATGGTGATTGGTAAAAGATGGCGGCACCCAAGGCGTCTGCGCACTTTAGAAGCCACGGACACATTTAACTGTCGGCACCGATTGCAGCTGTTAGTAGCAGGTGCCAGCTGTATTATAAAGCCAGTGTCCTCCGTTTATGGAGAGAGCTGAGCTCATGAGCCTTCTCCATACAGCCCTATATGACCTAGGTCATACGTCCTTGGTCTTTAACAGGCTAATGGATATTTTTCAGATGATATTCTGGTGCAGGTGAGCACTGCTGCAGCGATATTGGAGGCAGGTTTTAATCTGTTGACACAGATTTTGGCTTCGAATCTCAGATTCAGATCCACACATGGCAAAACGCTGCTAGAAAATAAATAAAAAAAACTAAACACTGTCCCAAAAACAACTCCATATTTTTTAACTAATTGCTGCATTTTTGCCTTCTTATGTATATAGAATAAATTCTGTGCTTTCAATGGTAAAATTAACGTGCTGCATTTAAAATAAAAAAAAAAAACACACAATTTTCCTAGTGTCAGGATCCCATTTTTGTGGCTATTCCCTAATATACAGTTATCCAAATCACTGCAGTTAAAGTTAATGGAGAACTTAGGTTTTACTGCATCATTTCCTCTTTTTTTCTGAGGCTCTTTCTCGCAACTTTGTAGATTGCTTTCGGATTAGGCTACAGACAGACCTTATGTGGTTTGACCACATGTAAAATAAGTCCAAGATCGTATTTACACAGTGGAAAATTCACAGTATATTACAGTGGCAGCAATGTAGATGAGAATTTCACAAATTTTAGACTCTTGTTAGGGGGCGTTCACACTACCGTCGGTGTCCGACATGTAGTGTCCGCTCCTAGTGTCCGCTCAAAATCTGTCACGGACACTAGGAGCGGACACTAGCTGTGTCCGTGACACCTGTCATTCACTTGAATGGGCTAGTGTCCGCTCCTAGTGTCCGTGACAGATTTTGAGCGGACACTACATGTCGGACACCGACGGTAGTGTGAACGCTCCCTTACAGAAGAAAAAAATAGTGCCAAAATTGACCATTATTGTGGGTTTTAAATGAAGTGTTTTTTACAGAAAATTTGCAATTCATAGGGTGAAATGCTAATAATTATGTTTCCTATTACATTTTCCTTAAATATGATTATAGCATTTTTTTTTAATGTGTTTGATACTTTTGATAGACAGCCATAGTGTGTGGTCTGACAGGAAAAAAGAAACCTGATAAATATTCTTTAATTGTTGACAGGTCAGCCATTATATGTAGGTGTTTGTATATATATCTGAATAACGGTCATTTCATCTCACTTACTCCCTTCTGAGTACTCAGGGCACCCCTGCAAAAAATATTTTTCATTAGGGCACCTCTATCAAATAATTTTTACCAAAAGACAAAAAAAAACTACAGTTTTAACATTAAAAGTTTTATTGAAATTTTGCAATAAAAGTCAGAACAACATGGATCGCAATTGAAAATTGGAGGGGGAGGAGAGAGAGGGAGTTATAGACGAACATTGGGGATTAACAACATCAGGGAGGCTGAGAGGAGGCAAAGGGGTGAGGGGCAAGTAAATACACTGGCATAGCAGAGTCACGTAAAAGTAAAAGTATAAATATCGCAAAGACGAAACATAAAGTCAATAACTAACAAAAAAAAATAGGGATGAGGTGGCACAGATTGCGAGGTGGGTGGAATCCTCCCCCTTAATAAACAACGGAGACCACTGAGAAGTGGAGAACAGTTAAAATTGAGAAATGTGAGGTAATATTGGCAGAGGGTAGTGAAGGGAATAAGGACAGATCAGAGTTTGAGGAGACAGAACTTGGGTGGTGGGTAAGTGAATGCAGATTAGTTATCGGCGGAGTAGTAAAAAGTGTTCCATAGGAGCCACTGGACTCTATCATCCTGCTTTAATTCAGCAAGCAGGTTTTCCATATTGCGGATGCAGTGCAGCTCTTGCAGCCAAGTCATCAGGGAAGGGGGAGCAGGAGACTTCCATGGCCTGGGTATGACAATTTAGGCAGCATCTAGCCTAAATTCGAGTAATCTATGGGTGTGCTTTTGGAATTTCCTGGAAAGGAGGAAGGGCGCAGGGTCATCCTCCAATGCAATACCAGTCACCATCCAGATGATGCGTCGGACTTTGGTCCAGAATGGTCTCAGAAGCAAGCATCCCCACCAAATGTGCACCATTGTGCCTCGGTCAGTGTGCCATCTCCAGCATTGAGGTTCATGAAGGACACAGTGAACTCTGTACCATCGTGAGAGAATTAATTGGTTTCCTGTGCCTTACAAGAAATGGAAAATTTATGTCACGCCTGGAAGGCAGAGGACCACATATCCAGTGGGAATAAAGATCCCACTCCCAACCCCCTGAATATGTTGGTGTTTGATCTGTGGAGTCCTCCAGCAATATGCCATAGCCAAGGGAAGTGGTATGAGAGGGGGGCTAAAGAGGATAGACAGAGGCGTTGAAATGGCAGAAATTACCTGTGCAGATCATGCGATTTCTTAATTGAGAAGTAAAAGTGGACTATTGGGCAGCAAGAGGTGGTATTAGAGGAGCCCAACAGAACCAACTCCGGGAGGGACGAGACCGAGAGTACCCGATGAAAGTGAAGAGGCAGCAGGCCCAGGAAGTTGGAGAGTAAATTTGAGCGCAAGGCAGCAGGGAAGTCTGGATTGCCTGAGATGAGATGGCATGTGGTCATTTTTTAACTGGATTGTCGTGGCACCCTGGTTGGGTTGGAGCTTTGAACAAAATCTTCTTTTATAATACTTGTTTTACACTATAAAAAACAAAAAATTTGAGAGTCTTCAGTAGTTGATACCTTTTTTAATGGCTAACTAATAATTATGACAGATTACAACTTGTCGAAGCTCTCGGCTTCTTCTTCAGGTATATCTAAAAACTATTTCTGAAGGATGCATATTTATGTACAAAAAGGACACTCAGGAATAGAATTCTCGGAGGGAGGGTGGAAGAAGGTTATTGGGACATACAAGTAAACAATTCATCAGTTTGCAATGTACTTATCATTTCAGAGCGTGCCTTTTATAGCTGTCTCAGTTCAGTGATTTCTGTAGGATGCCATGAACCCATGTGACAGATTAATTCCTTTCTACAATGTTTGAAGCAGGGTCATAAACTTGTACTCATAAATCTGGCTCTCTTTCCTTCATTTAAAATTCCCTTTTAACCCCTTAAAGACCCATGACGTACTATTACATCATGGGCGCTAGGTACTTCGTGCACCATGAAGTAATAGTACGTCATGGTAATTCCGCCTGCTCACTAGCTGAGTGGGCAGAAGCGGGTGAGAACTGTTACCGACAGCTCTCACCCTTTTCTATAACCTGCGGTCGGTGCTTTTACTGATCGGAGGTTTTAACTCTTTGATTGCGATGGTCAAACATGACCACCGCAAACAAAGGGTTTTGTGCTTTTCGGCAACCCCCGCGGCGAGATCGGGGGGGTGTCGGTATGTCTACTATGAAGCCTGGGGTCTGGCTAGTAACCCCAGGCTGCACTGAGCCCCACTTACCTCTTTCATCCTTCTTCTGGAAGTGAGTCTGTGCCATACTGTTTTGCCCTGTGAGACACGTGTATGCTGTGTCTCACATTGCATAATACAGGATCAGCGATGAAATCATCACTGATCCAAGTGTCCCATAGGGACACATGATAAAGTTAAAAAAAAAAAAAAAAAAAAAGTGGGAAAAAAAGTGTTTTAAAACAATTAATTAATAAAGTTATAAAGCCCCCAAAATTCCCTTCTTTCTATAGAAAATGAATTATATAAAAAAAAAAACAACCCGAAAAATGAATAAAAACAATGCATATTTTGTATCGCCGCGTCCGTAACAATCTGTACAATAAAACAGATACAATATTTAATGTACACGATGAATGACGGAAAAAAAAAACCCGAAAAAAACCTGCCGGGAGTAGTGATTTTTCACCATCTCACCTTACATAATATGCTATAAAAAGTGATCAAAAAGTCATATGCACCCCACAACAGTATCAATAAAAAGCATAAGTTGTCCTGCAATAAATAGGCCCCCAACCAACACTGTCAAACGAAAAATAAAAATGTTACGCCTCTCAGAAAATGGCGATGCAAAAAACATTGATTTATGTCCCCAAATGTGTTTTTGTTCTGCAGAACTAGTAACACATAAAAAAATAATATAAATGAGGTATCGCCGTAACCGTACCGACCCACAGAATAAAGGTCACATGTTAATTATACTGTACGCTGCATGGTGAAAAATTTAAAAGGTAAAACACAATGGCAGAATTTTTTTTTTTTTAATCCAGCAAAAAAAGAGTTAATAAAATGTATTCAATAAGTTGTAGGTACCCAAAAATGGTGTCATTACAAAATGCATGTCATCCCACAAATAACAAGCCCTTATATGGCCACGTCACCAGAAAAATAAAGAAAATATAGCATGTAGTAATGCGAGGACAAAAACCCGCAAAAATCGCCAAATTATTAGAATACAACTGGCTGCGGCAGGAAGGCAATGTATAAGCTGTGTGAGCGGATATCAGGGGACACCCCAGATTTACAGCTTATGAGCGAAAAGACACCAGAAGTGACTCCCCCAAATATAGGACCTACTGGGACCTGTGGGAATGTGGTGTTCCCAATGTACTCCACACCGCTTGTATATTCCCTCTTCGCCATACGATGTGCAGTCACGTCTGGGATACGAATACTCACTACACCCCCTGATAAATTCTTTGAGGGGTGCAGTTTTCAAAATAGGGTCACTCCTTTGGGGAATCCACTTTTCTGGTACCTTACAGGCTCTACAAACATGACATGGCATCCAGATACCAAACCTCTGAATCTGTACTCCAAAAGCCGAATAGCGCTCTTCCCTTCTGCGCCCTGCTGTGTGCCCAAACTGTAGTTTATGCCACATGCCATAAACTGTAGTTTATGCCACATGTATGACACTGGTGTACCCTGGAACGGACATAATGTCATATCTGGTATAAACTGATATTAAGGAACATTTATGACACTGGTGTTCCCGGGATACCGTACGTAATGTCATATGTAGGTATAAACTGATATTTGGGTACAGCCGGATAAAGAAGGAAAGAAGGCTTATTTGGTTTATGGAGCACAAACTTAGACGGTTTGGTTTTTGGATGCCATGACCCTTTTTTCCAGAGACCCTAAAATTTCCCTTACAAAATGGGGTCACTTCTTGGGGAATTCCAGTTTACTGGCACCTCCAGAGCTCTGTAAAAACAACATGGCACCCAGAACGTCCCTCTAAAGCCCCAAAAGCTAAAAAGCACAGTGCTCCTTCCCTTCTGAGCCCTGCTGTGTGCCCAAGCAGCAGTTTATACCCACATATATAATTTGTTTATACCCACATATATAATTTTTTGCCCCTCGGGATGGCCCCTTAATAGTTTTAGGAGTGCAGGTCTCTGACAACACAAAGTGGGTGCAACGTATTGGGCACCGAAATGGCAGATTTCTTTCAAAATTTCAATTTTCATTTTGTACATTAATTTTTGCGAAGCATTTTTAGGCTCAAAATGATAATATGCCTTGATACATTCTTTGATGGGTGTAGTTTTTAAAATGGGGTCACATTTAAGGGGTTTCCATTGTATTGATACTTTAGGGGCTCAGCAAATGTGACATGGCACCTGAAAACTATTCCAGCAAAATCTGCTTTCCAAAATCCAAATAGCGCTCTTTCCATTCTGAGTCCCACCATGTACCCATACAGCAGATTATGGCCACATATGGGGTATTGCCGTGTTCAGGAGAGATTGTGTAACAAACTATGGGGGCTTTTAACTCTTTAACGGCTTGCAAAAATTTTAAATATGGCACTAAATGGGCGATTCATTGTAAAAAAAAAAAAAAATCATTATTACGTCCCAATGTTAATAAAATCTGTGAAACATCTGTGAGATCAAAATGCTCACTCTACACCTAGAAAAATTCTATGAGGGGTGTAGTTTCCAAAATGGGGTCACTTTTAGGCGGTTTCCACGGTATTGGTACTCTAGGGGCTCTGCAAATTCAAAATAGCACCTGAAAACTATTCTAGCAAAATCCACCCTCCAAAAGCCAAATGGCGCTCTTTCCATTCTGAGCCCTGCTATGTACCCACACAGCAGATTATGGCCACATATGGGGTATTTCTGTGTTCAGGAGAAATTGTTTAACAAACTGTGGGGGGCTTTTTCTCCTTTAACCCCTTATGAAAATGAAAACTTTGGGGATAAAGTGACATTTTAGTCATTTTTCATTTACGAATGTGTAAAATCTGTAAAATCTGTGAAACGGCTGTAGGGTCAAAATACCCCTTGATGAATTCCGTGAGAGGTGTAGTTTCTAAAATGGGGTCACTTTGGGGGGTTTCCATTGTTTTGGTACTCTAAGGGCTCTGCAAATGAGACATGGCGCATTAAAACTATTCCAGTAAAATCTGCTGTTCAAACACCCAGTGTTGCTCCTTCCATTCCATGCGCTGCCGTCTGCCCAAAAATCAGTTTACACCCACATGTGGGGTATTTCTGTGCACGGGAGAAATTGCATAATAAACTGCCAGATGCATTTTCAACCCTTCTTGAATGTGTTAAATTTGGTCTAAATGAATGTATTAGTGAAAAAAAGTTAAATGTCTAAATTTCACCTCCATATTATTTTAATTCTTAAGGGTTAACAAACATCCCAAATGCTGTTTTGCATTATTTGAGGGATGTTGTTTTGAAAATGGGGTGATTTATGGAGGTTTCTATTATATAGGCCTTTAAAATTCCTTTCAGAACTGAAGTGGTCCCTAAAAAATTAGTTTGGGGAATTTTCTTGTAAATCTGGAAAATTGTTGTTACACTTGTAAGCCTTGTAACGTCCAAAATAAATTAAGACAATCAAAAGATGATACCAATATAAAGCAGAGATATGGCAGATAATATTTATTCATGTATTTGGGTGGTATGACTGTCTGAAAAGCAGAGAATTTCACATTTTGAAAATTGCAATTTTTTCCAAATTTCCATCAAATTTCCTATTTTTTTTTTACAAATAAATACAAAAATATTGATTAGTGTTTACCACTAACATGAAGTATAATGTGTTACGAGAAAACAGTCTCAAAATCACTTGTGTAAGTTAAAGCGTCTCAAAGTTATTGCCATTTAAAGTGACACATGTCAGTTTTGAAAAAAGAGGCCTGATCCTTAATGCACTTTTGGGCTGTGTCTCTAAGGGGTTAAAACCCAAACTTTTCATGCCTTTGGTGATCTTATGATCTTCATTGCTGAAATGTTTTGACACCGGAAGGTCCATTCTTTGCTCTCTAATTGTATGGCGATGTGACTTAATCCACTTTATAAGTTTCTGACCAGTCTCTCCAACATACAGATTTTCAGTGGAACAATTGGTGTATATTATTAAACACACTACCTGTGTTACAGGTGAAGGTACCTGGTATTTTATATTCCGTGTTAGAATTTGGTATCTATATATTGTCGGTGGTCCGTATGTGAGGGTAGGTTTTGCACCTTTTCTGTCCACATGGAAATGTTCCTGTGTTAGTAGGAGGTGACAGTGAGCTGCTAATCACCATATTCCTGAGATTTGGGGGCTGTCTATAGCACAGGAAAGGGGGGTCTGGAAATATGGATTTTACGCTGGGTTCACACCTGCGTCTGGGGTCTCCGTTCTGTGGTTTCCGTCTTCTGCATGCCAGAAGACGGAAACCACAGACCGGGTCCGGCCGTGCGCGGCGGTGAGCGTTTTGCGCTCTCCGCCACGAAACCGGATTTTTTTATCCGGACACAGAGTACTGCATGTCCGACTCTGTGTCCGGATTATAAAACCCGGTTTCGCGGCGGAGAGCGCAAAACGCTCACTGCCGCGCACGGCCGGACAGCTTTCTCACCCATTCAAATGAATGGGTGAGAGTCTCCTGCAGGCTTCCGTCTCCTGCATCTGTTTTATGCAGGAAACGGAAACCTGCAATAAGGACCGACGACGCAGATGTGAACGAGCCCTTAGATGGTCGTCTTTTTGCAGTAGTGGATGTAATTTGTGTGTGATTCCTCTCAGCATTTCCAGGTGTGGGTTATGTGTGATGACCAGGGGCACCCGATTGTTTTCCTGTTTGGTATTGTATTTTAATAACTCTGAACTTTGTATTCTAAGGCCCTGGTGATTTGGTGTTCAATTGTTCTTGGATGGTAACCCTGCCTCAAGAATGTGCAGTTTTAGTCAGAGGATCAAGGCAAAGGCTGAAAAACTTAAAGAATGACTGGTACAAGGGGAGTACTTTGACTTCATGCGCGTTTCTAGTCCTGGAAAGATGGACAGATCCCTGTGCAGACTGTATTTCCCAGACTGACCATGGCTGTATTTGGAAATTTGGTTATTGTGCATTGAGCTGCTTATGGCCAGAGTGTATACAGCCAATAGCCTTGACAAGGCAGATGCAAAAGGCTTTTTTTGTTTGTCAATCCTCTGTCTGTAGTGAAAAAAAAAAAAAAAGTTCTTTTGGCTTTTCATAGTGTGTGCTTTATCTTTTGGATGAAAAACTTGAATGCCAACAGATGAAACCTCTTCGTTCCTATTTTTTTTTTTTTTTTAAAGTTTAACCCTGCAGTTAAAGGGGATGTCTGGGATAAAATACAAATTAACCCCTAAACTAAACCTCCTCCCCCTGCCTAACTTCTAATTTACTTGTGTAAACAAAATATGTATCATTACCCACATCCCTGGAGCGGTAATATGATTGCATCAGGGACACTGGGGATTAGTGGTCTCTCTCTTTACATGCCCTAATCTCCATACATGTAAGTCTGTGCTGCTGGGGAGCAGTGGTTTAAAGGAAATTTATCCAGGGGAAGAAGGCCTCCTCATATTCCAGCCATTTCCTCCAATTACCATAGACTGTGAGCAGTCTGGGATACTCTATGGTGCTCGGGTCATCAGCTAAGCAGATTTGGAATTCTGTCAGGCTGCGTTCACACAGATTTTTTTGGTCAGGAAACTGACTCAAATTCCTCCTCCTAAAAACGCATCACCATATGACTGTATGGTGAGGCATTTTTTTGGAGGAGGAATTTGAGTCCGTTTCCTGACCAAAAAACTGTGTGAATGCAACCTCAGACAACTTGAAAGCAGTGTTGTTACCGAAACATCAAGGGTGTACAAGATATATGCATCTCTAACACTTGTCAAATGTGGTCCTAGACTGGACGGAAAACAATGTACTTTCTCTCACAGCAAGTCCTGTCAAGGGAAAAGGGAATCCATAGACTTGAAACTTAGGCCCAGGAGAATGGAAGGAAGTTATATTTTACAGAAGAGGAGGATGAAGGTGACTTCTGCAATACACACATACACACTAAGATTTGGAAGACCTTCTTCTCATGGTGTTCGGTAAATCCTAATGATCCACTATACTGAAAAGTTACTAGCTTTACTTCAATCCGGATATAATAAGGGCGGTTCACACTACCTTATGTGTTCCTTCCAGAAGGAGTCCGCATGAGGACCTCCCCAGACTGAATACAAGCGCAACTGCAAGCGCTGTTAAAGTCCTGCATGTCCGACTTTGTGTCTGGTTAAAAAAAAACTGTTTTTGCTGCAGAGAGCAGAAGACGCTCACAGGCGCTCACTTTTCAAACCCATTCAAATGACAACATCCTTGAATTCCCTCCCTTACAATGTATGTGTGATGTAACATGTAAAATTAAATTGAGTTGCACTTATTTTGGTGTAGTTAGAAAAACACTGGCATAGGAGAGGATGGAAGGGCCTTTTAACCTCTGTGGTTTTCATCCCATTCTGAATCTTTTTTTCTTGCTTTCAGTACATCCTATTGAAAATTGGCTGTGATGGGAAATGGTTAAAGGAGTTATCCAGGCAACAATGGACAACCCTTTTAACTTTTAAATCAGCCAGGGCCGTAGAAATTTTTTTTTTTTTTTTAATTCATACTTACTGAGGCCAATCACTGAATGACATGCGATATTACTACCTGTTACATCACTGGTCCTCTTCCTGATGCCGCTAATTGGTCTCAGCAGTCACGTGACCACTTAGCCCAATCAGTTACTTCAGCGAAATCCCAGAAGAGACCTGAGAGAAGCTGCAGGAGCAGAAGAGCCAGGACATGCCAGGAGGACACTGGAACATCGGGGACAGGTGAGTATGCATTTTCTACATTTTTTTTTTCACAGCCCCTGGCTGATTTAAAAGTTAAATGGGTTGTCCATTTTTGTATGGACAACCCATTTACATCTTAACCAAAAAGTTATAGGCCACATTCGGACTATAAGACACACCCTTCTTTTCCCCCCAAATTTGGGGGAAAAAGTGCGTCTTATAGTCCGAAAAATACGGTACATACCAAACATTGGTACCAAAAAAAAAAGTACAACTTGTCTTGTCTCGCAAATAAAGAGCCCTGACATATCTCTGCCGGCAGTACAGTAAAAAAGTCCTAGGTATCAGAATACGGTCACCCCAGCAAAATCGATCATTTAAAAAAAAACAACTATGTTTTATTTGTAAAAGTGGTAAGATGTAATAAAACCAATATAAGTAACTGCTGTAACTGTAATGACCCGCCAAACAAAGCTACCATGGTTTTTTAATGCAAAGTGAATTCTGTGTTATTTCACGTGGGCTCCAAAAAAAGTAAAGAAAAGTTAATGAAAGTACAACTTGTCACGCAAAGCTATGTGGACAGAGAAATTAAAAAGTTATGAAGTTTGGAAGACAAGGAGGGAAAATATTAAAAAAAGGCACCGAGCATTAACGTACAAACTACCCTGCATCATTAAGGGGTTATAGAGGACCTTTCATGTCCTCATGTATATGTAGTTTTTTAAAGCGCTAGAAAGACGACTGTGCTGAATTCAGCTCACTGTCGTCTTTCACGGTATGCACCCTAGGGCTGGAGATACCGCTGGACTGTGAGGAACACATCCCCCTTCCCGACAGGACTCATCCATAGACTTGTACTGGAGAACGGGGTGGGGCGTTTCTCACAGCTCAGTGTCATCGCTGGCTCTAATATACAAGGCTAAGTTAGAGTACTGTCGGGGTGGGAGCGGGGACGTTCCTCACAGCACAGCGATGATGCTGAGCTGTGAGGAATGCCCTTCCGACAGTTGGGAGATATCAATGTACAAATTAATGGCACTTATATCTCCAGCCCCAGAGCTCATACTGGGAAAAGCAACAGTGCGCTGAATTCAGCACACTGTTGTCATTCTAGCAGCATATAAAACCGCATATTCACGAGGACATGAAGGTTCTCTTTAACTTACTGAAGTTATTCATGAACAAAGATGGTACACCTAGGATGCTGATAGGCAAAGTAAGAAAGTATTCACACTCTTTTTATATAGATGTATTTGTAGGTAATATCCACCTCCAAAAAACATCTCCCAACTCTCCCATTAATTTCAAAGGGATTTGCACAGATAGGAGAAAAAAAAAACAGTATGTCCTGCCCAGCGCCGAACCTACCATGAGGTGACCTGAAGCGACTGCTTCAGGCGGCGCTATGCCAGGGCCCCGGAGAGGGTGGCATTTTTGCTTACCTAAGCCAGTCCAGGACAAGCTGTCCTGGACTGGCTTAGCGTCACCGTCACCGAGCGGTGGATTGGGGAGGCCCTGTGAAAGCAGCGCTGCTCCAGCGGCCTCCCCTCATACTCAGGCAGAGAGCAGGTCCTCTCCCTGACTGCTAACGCCGCTCCGCCCTCTGCCTTGCAAATCATCAAGTGTGAAAACTTGTAGCAAAAAAACCCAAAAAAAACAAACCTGTGGCAAAAAAAAAAAACTGTATCATCGTATTTATCACATTCTTATTCATTTTAATGGGAATCGAGCACCTTTTCACCTAGCAGTAATTAAAAATAAAATGTGCCTGATTCCCATTGAAATGAATGGGAGAGTTGGGATGTGATTTTGAGGTGGCTTTCCCAGATACCTTTGACATTACAGGACGGCTCCTGTGTGGTGAGTTAGTTAAAAATTAATTTTAACAAACTTAAAAATTCAAATCAACCCCAATTTCCCTAGATTTGAAATTAAAGAAAATAAATGACCATAAACAAATTCTACTTCTACCATGTCCGAAAAAGCCTAGTCTAAAAACTTATGGGGGGGAGGAATCAAAACAGCCAAACCACCATTTTTTTCGCCGTTTCACTTCCCATAAAAATTGGTACATCTGGACCTGCAAAAAAGACACCTTATGCATCCTTTTACACAAAATTATATGGGTGTCAGAATACAGCAACTCCAAAGCTATAGTGTTGGCCAAAAGTATCTGCAATTCTGTCAGATAATACTCCTTTTCTTCCAGAAAATGATTGCAATCACAAATTCTTTGGTATTATTATCTTCATTTAATTTGTCTTCAATGGAAAACCACAAAAAGAATTGTCAAAAATATATATAATGGATATAATTCCACACCAAACATAAAAAAGGGGGTGGATAGAAGTATTGGCACTGTTTGAAAAATCATGTGATGCTTCTCTAATTTGTGTAATTAACATCAATGTTAGCATCAACATAGAGTTTACAGGAAAAAAAAAAAGAGGCCTTCAAAGAAAAGAACACAGTCCCTACAGTCAAACATGGCGGAAGTTCCCTGATGTTTTGGGGTTGCTTTGCTGCCTCTGGCACTGGACTGCTTGACCGTGTGCATGGCATTATGAAGTCTGAAGAATACCAACAAATTTTGCAGCATAATGTAGGGTCCAGTGTGAGAAAGCTGGGTCTCCCTCAGAGGTCATGGGTCTTCCAGCAGGGCAATGACCCAAAACACGCTTCAAAAAGCACTAGAAAATGGTTTGGGAGAAAGCATTGGAGACTTCTAAAGTGGCCAGCAATTAGTCCAGACCTGAATCCCATAGAACACCTGTGGAGAGATCTCAAAATAGCAGTTTGGAGAAGGCACCCTTCAAATCTCAGGGACCTGGAGCAGTTTGCCAAATAAGAATGGTCTAAAATTCCAGCAGAGCATTGTAAGAAACTCATGGATGGTTACCGGAAGCGGTTGTTCGCATTTATTTTGTCTAAAGGTTGTGCTACCAAGTATTAAGCTGATGGTGCCAATACTTTTGTCCGATCCATTTTTGGAGTTTTGTGTAAAATGATCAATGATTTGACTTTTTTTTTTTTCATTCTCTTTTGTGTTTTTTCACTGCAAGCAAAATAAATGAAGATATTAATACCAAATCGTTTGTGTTTGCAATCATTTTCTGAAAGAAAATGAGAATTATCTGACAGAATTGCAAGGGTGCCAATACTTTTGGCCAACACTGTAACAATTCGCTTCACAATGAACGATGTAAAAACAAAGTCGCACAAACAATTTTTCTCCAAATGCTCCTCATTCAGATTTTTTTTTCCAGCTTCCCAGTACATTGTATACATTATTATTATTATTATTATATATATATATATATATATATATATATATATATATATATAAAATTTTATATAAAATAACAATTTTGTCACGCAAACATAAAGTGTTCATATGGCTTTGTGAACCGAAAAATAAATAAGTTATACGGTTAAATTCAAAGGTTCACTTTTTGTCCTTACATTCAGTACCGTATATACTTGAGTATAAGCCAAATTTTTCAGCACAGTTGAGTCAAGCAAAAAAAAAAAAAAAGGGGGGGGGGGGTCTGTGACCATCCGCAATAGTAATGTATAGAATCTCCCATAAAATAGTGAACAAAAAAAAAAAGAAGCTTTAAAAAAAAAAAATGTAATAAAAAAATAAAGTAAATAAGAGTTCTAAATCACTCCTTTACCTAGAATACATGTAAAAGTAGAAAATAATTGTGGATCACATTAGGTATCCCTGTTTCTGAAAGTGCCCGGTCTACTGAATGTAGGGTATCTGCAGTGCTCCTGTTCCGTCGGGAAGGGGTTAATCGAGCACTGCAGATACGCTATATTCAGATAGGCTGAATTCCAAGTGGGGGGGGGGGGAAACAGTCCTCAAGCTCAGGGAAGGGGCAGACAGACTACCAAAACACCTCTCCCCTTTCCCAGCACCCAGCAACTACTGCACCCAAAAACTCCGACCATTTTAATTTTTGAAATTTTCCAGCAGCTGCTGCATTCCCCCGGCCCTTGGGCGACAGAGCCTCAGTGGGGCCCCCTTGTAAAGGAGGCGAGGGAGTCCAGACACTGTGCGTCGCAGATGAAGCGAGTGACATAACGCAGGAGTGTGGCATCACCAACGCCATACTTCCCAATTTTTAAAGAGTAGAAAGAGGGGCAAAATGTGCGGTGCGCGCTGCGGCAAACTTGGCCCCACCCACTTTTATGTTGACTCCGCCCATTCTCATTCATTTATCATGTGCTCCTACAGTCACCCGTAAGTTATATGCCCCCCCTCCATCTCTCCCCCAGTTTCATATACACCCTTCCTCTGCCCCCAGTTTCATGTCCCCCCCCTTCCATCTCTGTCCCCAGTTTCATCACGTTCTCCCCCTTCATCTGCCCAGTTTCATGTCCCCCGTCTCTGCCCCAGTGTCATGCTGTTCCTCCCCCCCATTTGCCCCCCCCCCCCCAGTTTCATTGGGCCCCCTCCATCTCTGTCCCCAGTTTCATGCCACTCTCCCCACCCCCTTCATCTTCCCCAATATCATGCCGTTTCCACCCCCCTCCCCTTCATTTGCCCCCCAGTTTCATGGGCCCCCTTCATTATGTTCCACCTTAATATTTAATACAAAACAAACACTTACACTCACCTTCCATCGCTACCCCGACGCTCCTCTCTCCGCTCTCTCACTCCATTCACATAGGCAATTAAAGCAGGAGCTGTGAGCTCAGCTCCTGCTTTAAAGCTGCGGCCCGGCTTGCGTGCGTAGGCGTGATGTGATGACGTCATCGCGCCTACACACGCAAGCTGGGCCGCAGCGTTAAAGCAGGAGCTGAGCTCACAGCTCCTGCCTTAATCGCCTATGTATTCAGCTCATCGGAAATCGGGACAGGCAAGTGCTGGGGCGGGCAAGTGCCGGGGGGCCCCCAGAGGCTCTGTGGGCCCCCCAGAGGCTCTGTGGGCCCCGGCACTTGCCCGACTATGCCGTGCGCTGACGCCGGCCCTGGTCAAACTTAATATTGTGATTGCAACTTGACCTTAGCTTAAAAAACAGAAAAATATGTGATTATAAATTAGCCAAGACAGTCTAAAGCAGACCTGGGCAAAGCCCGGCCCGCGGGCCATATCCGGCCCTCTGACTGATTCAGACCGGCCCGCACAGCTTGACTAGGGAGGCGTGTCTAGGGGGCGTGTCTTAGTGCCGGCAGAAGATGGACACGTGGTGTGTGTCATAAGGTACTGAGAGATGTAAGGTGAGATGCAGGGTGGAGAGTGTGTGTGTGTGTGTCTATATGTGTCTGTCTGTCTATATGTGTGTGTCTATCTGTGTGTGTGTCAGTAACCTAGGGGCAGAGATGGAAGGGGAATGTTATACTAGGGCAGAGATGGCAGATGGAGCGGGGGACATGAAACTGGGGGAGAGATGGAGGGGAGACATGAAATGGGGCAAATAAAGGGGGATATGAAACTGGGGAAGAGATGGAGGGGGGACATGAAATGGGGCAAATAAAGGGGGATATGAAACTGAGGAAGAAATGGAGGGGGGACATGAAACTGGGGGTAGATGAAGAGGGCACTTAAACTGGGGGAACATTAAACTGGGGACAACTGGTGGGGGCATTAAACTGTGGAGGAAGCTGTAGGGGGACCTGTCTGCCTCTAGTTGCCCCCAGCTTAATGTCACCCTTCAGCTACCCCTACGGTTTAATGTCCGCTTCCAGCTTCCCGATTTTAATGTCCCCCTCTAGTTGCCCCAGTTTCATGTCCCGCTCCAGCTGTCAATTTATTGCCCCCCTCCAACTACCCCCACTGTTTAATGTCCCCCTCCAGCTGTCCCAGCTTCATGTCCCCTCTAGTTTCCACCAGTTTAAACTGGGGCACCAGGAGAGGGACCTAATACCGTGGAGCAGTTGGAAGGGAACATTATAATGTGGGGGCATATAATGTACGGGTGCCTGTAGGAGGATTGTACTTTGTGGGGGCGCATGGAAAGATGATTGGGAATCGGCAGAGTCAACATAGAAGTGGGTGGAGCCTAATTTGCCGTGGCGCGGCCCTCTAGCATAGTTTCAATTTCTTATGCGGCCCCATGGGAAAATTAATTGCCCACCCCTGGTCTAAAGGTTAATCACCCTTAAAGTGTGTTAAATCTTGCACACTAACTATTAGTATATGTGAATCAGTGTGCTAAATAAGAAAAGGGTGCTTGCTCTAGCCCACCTTTTTGAAAAGTAACTCCCTATAGATCAATGCATTGTGTTCCTTAAATCTATTAGTATAATCTGGGACTAAAGCCAAGTCAACATACCTCTTCCTAAAGAGTTTGAGCATTATTCTGGCTTGGCTTTATTCTCAGTGTGTGCTACAAGGTTTCATGAAAACTAAGCATTGATCTATAGGGAGTTACTTACCAAAAAGTGATGCTAGAGAAAGTTCTCCTTTTCCACTAAAGAGGAAATATTTGCATAATCCTTTCCCAGAATTCTTAGCAGGGCATAAGTGGTTTAATAAGTCCTTGTACACTGCAAAGTGGCCTATATAGGGCAACATAATCTTAATATGAGATGGCACCCCTTCTGTCCCAAGTAAAAGATATGAATGAAATTGCTGTTTAGTTAGATCAGTGGTTCTCAACCTGTGGGTCACGACCCCAGCGGGGATCGAACGACCAAAACACAGGGGTCGCCTGAAGCATACCTCCCAACCATCCTGGTCGGTGGGAGGTTTCAACTGATCGGCGCCCGGAGGACACCGATGAGTTGAACATACAAGCGATTAAAGCAGGAGCTGTCACAGCCAGCTCCTGATTTAACGCTGCGCTGTGGCTTCTGCATGTGTAGTCGCAATGTGATGACGTCACATCGTGCCTACAACTATATGAATGAGTGAGACTGCGGAGAGAGCAGCGGGGGAGCGTTGGAAGGTTTTTGGGTTTTTGTTTTAAACATTAAGGTGGAACATAATGAAGGGGCCCATGAAACTGGAGGCAGATGAAGGGGGGGGGACAGCATCACACTGGGGCAGATGAAGGGGTAGGAACGGCATAACACTCGGGACAGAGATGGAGGGACAAGAAACTGTGGGCAGATGAAGGGGGGACGACATGACACTGGGGGCTGAGATGGAGCGACATAAAACTGTGAACAGATGAAGGGGGAACGGCATGACACTGGGGGCTGAGATGGAGGGACATGAAACTCTGGGCATAGATGGGGGAAAATGAAACTGGGGAACAGATGGGGGACATGAAACTGGGGGAAGAGATGAGGGGACATGAAACTGTGGGCAGATGAAGGGGGGATACGGCATGACACTGGGGGCAGAGATGGGGGGAACATGAAACTGCAGAAGAGATGGAGGTGGGGACATGAAACTGGAGGCAGAGATGGAGATGGGGACATGAAACTGGGGGCAGAGATGGAGGGGGGGACATGAAAATGGGGGCAGAGATGGAGGGGGGGACATGAAACTGGGGGCAGATGAAGGGGTTATATGAAACTGGGGGAGAGATGGCGGGGGGACATATAATGTACGGGTGACTGTAGGAGGATTATACTGTGTGGGAGCACATGAAAAATGAATGAGAATGGGCAGAGTCAACATAAAACTGGGCGGAGATAAATTCGCCATGACGCGCTGCTCGCGCCACACATCTTGTCCCTCCTTCTAATCTTCAAAAGTTGGGAGGTATGCCTAAGGCCATCAGAAAATACATATTTCCGATGGCTTTAGCCGCTGAGAAGCCGCGCTATTGTCTGCAGCAGCGCTATTCAGCTGGAACGCACGCCGTTATGGAAGCGCGTTCCAAACTGAATGGGATCCCCGCAACGTGAGGAACTGTATTGGTTGAGAACCACTGAGTTAGATGGTCTATATTTGTGAATTTGGTGACCATAACTAGTCAATAGATATCTATGTAAGAGATCACATCATTTTTATTACAAATATAGTCCTTGCAGTGTATGGCTCCTGGTATGATATTAGAGATTATAGTGCAAAAAAATTGAAAAAAATCAGGGCACTCACCAGCCAGTAGTAAAATTCACCAAACTTTAATAATAATCCATAAAAATAGGTACTTGAACAGCATTTACAGACGGGGGTAGGGCAGATCGAATGTAGAAGAAATGAAGCTCATTTCTTCTACATTCCATCTACCCTACCTCCATCTGTAAATGCTGTTCAAGCACCTATTTTTATGGAAGATTATTAAAGTTTGGTGAATTTTACTACTGGCTGGTGAGTGCCCTGATTTTTTTCAATTTTTTTGCACTATATTGGACTATTTGTTTAACAGTGAGCACCACCTGAATGCCAGATCATCTAGTTTGAGATCCAGTGATTTGGTGTATGTTCACACCCACAGAATGGTGCCGCTGCTTTTGAACTTTTTTACATTATATTAGAGATTATGCTTCTCCTGTGTAATATAGTGACTGATTCAAAAAGAATGGAGCAAATCATATCCTAGGCATTATCTTCAATGAGCCTATGGCTCACAAATCCCCGATATGATGCACTTCTCTTGAAGTAAAACAATAACGCCTTGAAATATATTGAACCAGGCTTTTATTTCGACAGATATCACAAACAGATAATGCGTTTCAGGGTTTATACATGCAGAAATAAAGTATGCACCCATTCTTCAGATCTTTGCTGTTAGAACAGGACTGGTTTTGTTTGTAGCTGCCTCGCAGCCATGTGAGAGAAACAAAACCAGTGCTGTTCTAACAGCAAAGATCTGAAGAATGGGTGCATACTTTATTTCTGCATGTATAAACCCTGAAACGCATTATCTGTTTGTGATATCTGTCAAAATAAAAGCCTGGTTCAATATATTCTGAGGCATTATTGTTTTACTTCAAGTGAAGTGCATCATGGAGGGAATTTGCGAGCAATAGGCTCATAAAAGATTTTGTCCACATGGTCAGTCAGCCAGACGACCGTTTCCCCAGACGGATGCAGCCCTAAAATCAACAAGTTAACCACACAAGTCTTAGCTCCACACCCTATGCTGGCTACCCCAATATTTGAGGAGAATTGTGGGGGATCCTGCTTTACTTCCCAACAAGCAAAAGAAGCGCAGTCTGTCCTGTTGTTTTCCTCTACATCCTAATATATTAGGCATTCATAACCAAAGAGAAAATAACAGTGTGAATAGACACCCGATCTATCAAAGTTTTACATCTACACTACAAATGTATGATGGCAGTAGTCTAGTTCTGTCCAGACGCATGCCAACAACGGATACTCTGGACACCACTGTTTCAGTGATGTGTTATCTCAGGTTGTTCATATTCTGTGGTTTGGAGGCAAATACACAGAGTCCTTGATGTAGCCCCACAGAAATAAGTCACAAGGTCTTAGGTCTGGCGATCGTGGAGGCCAGTGCTCCATTAGTAAATCATTTTTGGTGTGACGTATCCAGCATTCTGGTAAAGTTTTATCCTGGAATCAGCAAACATTCTAATAAAATTGTTGAAGTGCACCATCCTTCTGACAGAGACGACGTTTGTTAGATCTTCTAATCTATGGCATAAGCAAGGGACTGTTTTTGTGCATGATCCTTTAATTAGAACATGTTTATTTTGAGTCTCCCCATGTGCTCAATAAATTGAAGTTTTTTCTGAGTCCCACATTTTAATGTGATGATTAACCTTCTTACTGAGGTAAAAAGTTGTCTCAATGCTGAATACCAGCATGTCACCAAATGGTTAGTAAATTTTTCTCCCACTGGCCTAGAGAGAGTCATTTGGTGGACAGGGAGAAAGCAACATACCAACACATAGGTCAATGGCATTGTTGTATCAGGGCGTGGCACCTCACATGCATTTATTAAGGTACAATGCTGAAGCTCTGCCTGCTTAAAGATGACTGTCCTTGTAGATGGGCAGTATTATATACTGCTAGAAAGCTGACAGTATGCTGAAATCAGCTGTGCCAGTATTCACCCTGGTCTCTGAGATATTAGTGCCAATGTCCCTCCACTGTCAAGGGCGGGTTTTATTGCCTAACATCATTCCCCTAGGCTCTAAGTCCCATCCTTCTCAAAGTGGAGGCACTGATATCTTCGGTATTAGGACGCGTACCAGGAAAGTTCATAGGGATAGCTGATACCACCCATCTCAGAGGACATTATAAGCTGTCTTTAAAAATGTGACTTACATACATGGTAAGGAGATTGTTTTCATATTAGCGAACATGCCTATTAGCTAATTTATTAATATAAAATATATCTTGATATCTTTCCACGTCCCCCTTTCTATATGCTACACAAAATGATGAGCTGTGGAAAAGAGGAGCTTAAAAAGATGTTTTTATCTTCATAGGTGACAGCGGATATGTAGATCAGAACATGAGATGTATACTATACAGCAAATTGGGTTTCATGAGTAATCCTTTAATTATACCTAAAGCTTAAATTCTTTCATATCAGGGTTTTTTTTTTTTGCTTTTTTTTTTTTTTTATTTTAGATGTGTTGGGCAATAAAATTAGATTGAAAACATTCACACATCCTGTAAGTGTCCTAACACTACAATGGCATCTTGTAAAATGACACCTAACATAAGCATTTCACATTTTGAAAAAAAAAAAAATCGTAACACATTTATTTTTGGCTGATTAAAATTGAACATGTGTTCACTATGTATAAAAAAAATGTATATTGTTACTAATTGACATCTAATATTTCAATTATTTTTATTCTCTCTTAAGATGTTTGTAGTACCTTGGAAAATGCAAAACAACGAAGTATTGAAACCAGCAAAGTACTTTTCTGAACTTGAGAAGAATGTCTTGCTAGCCCTGGTAGAAAAATACAAATATGTATTGGAGTGTAAGAAAAGTGATGCTCGGACTATTGCTCTGAAGCAACGCACTTGGCAGGCGTTAGCCCACGAGTATAACTCACAACCTAGTGTATCTCTGAGAGATTTCAAACAACTGAAAAAATGTTGGGAGAATATCAAGGCAAGAACCAGAAAGATAATGGCCCACGAAAGAAGAGAAAAAGTAATGCGATGTGGGCTTGCTTCTAATAGTTTAAAAGAAAAAGTAGCAAGTATGATTCCAGAGCAAATCTATTATGTACAAACTCCTTCTGAAGAGGACTCTCAATACAATCATGACTCTTCCAATCCAGGTAATTATATAACATTTATACTTTTATATTCAAACAACCCCCAGCCACACTAATAAAGAAAATGAAATCTCTACTACATTCTCTGATCGCAATAGCCACAATCACTCACATCTGTACACATCCAGCTCACTGCATTCAAAGGGTAAGTTCAGACAGAGTATTTTGGACCGGAACCTGAGGCGGAGGCTGCCTCAGGTTCCGGATCAAAATCTGGGTAGCCGCGATTGAAAGCCGCTGCACTGCACCGGCATCCAGCGGATACGGCCTCAAAATCCTGAACAAAAAATTCTGTTTGAACTTACCCAAAAGGTAACAAACCTAAGCAGTATTTTCTCTCAGTGGAATTGTGGACATCCTGGAGCCCAGTACAATCTCTTTGTATATATAAATCTTTAAATTCAATAAGTACTGTTCTTAGTTACAAAATAATCAAGATATAATAAAAAGTTATATAAATAAGCAAAACCGTATACAAAATAAAAGGGAATAAGATATAGGAAACAAAACCTTTACCAAGTCTGGCTATGGAGATGAGTGAAATAATTTGAAGCGATTACTAATTTTTGTAGGAACCTTCATCCAGTTCCCTTTTGCAAATTTCCCAAGTTACAGGGCTGGCTACTTACACATACCAAATCAATAGTGATATTCTTTGAAATATAGCATAGCTCTTGTCTGGGCACCTCATATAGGAATGATATGCCTGCACCACCAAACACGAGGACAAAATCATAATGCTTTTAGCCAACACGTAAATTATGGCTGAAGATTATCAGTGCAGGTGCTTGGGCCCAGAGAAGCCTCTGTGTTCCCTGACAGGTTTATAAAACTTGAATAATATACATGACTTTGCAGTTACATTTTTCCTTTGTTTCATACACAAATTTCTCCAGATAATCAGGCTACAATTGTGTGGTCTTGCCTAAAAGCAGACACAAAAGCATTTTGATGCTTTGTATTTACCTGTAAACAAGTTTATCTGAATTGCTATCCTGGCCCTAAGTAGTTACCTGCATCCTGGGATGTGTAATATGAGTAACTTGATTATACATATACAGAAGACCTGCTCGTAACAATGAACATAATTCATCTATACAACCTGATAGAATATGCATAATGCTTTGTTATGGAAAGGGAGGGAGGAAGGCAAAGGAAGGAGTCAAAGACTACGTAAGGCACAATACGTGTCCCATGAGGACCATACAGCCTGAAAGGCGTCTGGTGTATGATTAAGGGAGGTAGTCAGGTATTCCATACTGCATACGTGCTTCATCCGGGCAATAAGGTCAGCGCCAGTGGGGGGAGAACTCCTTTTCCAGTTGAGAGCAATGAGCTTCTTAGCAGACGTGCATAAGTACAGGAACAGTTTAGAGGTCTGTTTGCCTAATAAGTGCCTAGGAGGGAGGTTAAGTAAGTAGATGAGAGGGTCTAGTGGGACACCTTGTACAAAAAGGGCATTGGAGTGGGATTTAACTTCCAGCCAAAAGGGACAAATACTTGGGCAGTCCCAGAAAATATGAGAAAGCGCGCCCACATCTAACTGACAATGCCAACACTGGGACGGGACACTAGGGTTAACAAAGTGGAGCAGGGCAGGGGTATAGTACCAATACATGAGTAATTTGTGCGGCCTATAAGAGAGATGGGGAGGGGACGCCACTTATCCAGAAGGGTCCGCAAGTCACCGAACCGGCGAGGGTAATTGACAGAATAGAGAGTAGAGTAGGAAGGGGATATCTGGATCCCCAAGTAACGAATGGAATGGGTTTGCCACTGGAAGTCAAAATTGGATTCAAGGAGCTGTAAAACCGTGGAAGGATATTAAGGCTTCCATTTTGACGGGGTTATCCTGGTAACCGGAGAGGCCACCATAGGTCTTTAACTCGCAGAAAAGAATAGAAGGGACGTGTGGGGATTAGTGAGGCTCAGAAGGACATCAACTCCAAAAAGACTAATCTTGAAGTCCCTATAACTAACCATAACTCCAGTAATATCCGGATTGGAACGAATCTGGGAAGCTAAAGGTTCGATACACAGAGCAGGGACAAAGGACATCCCTGATGCGTCCCGTTGTGAATAGGGAAAGAGGATGAGACAGAGTTGGGAAGTTTCACCACAGCTGAAGGGGAAGAATACAAGGTCCCCGAGAACCCAAATCTCCGGAGTGTAGCAGCCATAAATGACCAGTCAAGATGGTCAAAAGCCTTTCTCTGCATCCAGGCTCAAAAGGAGGGTAGGGGTAGCAGAATGATTGGCCACATCTATCATGTCCACGGTCCTCCTAGTGTTGTCTCCCCCATGACAACATGGGACGAAACCTACCTGGTCCTTGTGGATGAGAGACGGGAGCCAAACATTAAGCTTGTTAGCCAAAATCTTAGTAAAAAGCTTCAAGTCAGTGTTTAGGAGGGTGATAGGGTGATAGTTGGTCTTTGTGAGGCATGGGGACCAAAGTAATGTGGGATTGGAGCATAGATCGGGAGATAGGGGCACCCTCAAGGAAGGAGTAGAAGAGGTGACATAAGTGGCGGATAAGATCCTGAGAGAACGTTTTGAAGTACATGTAAGTGAAGCCAACCAGGCCCGGAGCCTTGCCATTAGGCAAACCCTTAAGGGTAGTGCTTAGCTCATTTTCCATAATAGGGGGATTCAGAGAGGAAACCGCCGAGGACGGGTGTTTGGGGAGAGGGCAAGCGTCACGGGATACGGGGTCGGATCCTAAACGAGTGGGGAGATTATACAGTTTAGAGTAGTAATCCTGGAAAAGAGGGGCAATAGAGTCATGCTGAAGAACAGCATGAGAATCACGGATAGCATGTGGGACTAAGGAGGCCTGGTGATCGCGTAGGGTCTTAGCCAAAAGGGAGTGGGCCTTGTTGCTTCTTTCATAATAACGCTGGTGGCTATAGAGGAGAAGGCGCTGAACATTTTGAGTGGCTAGGGCTTGGAGATACGTCCGGGCAGCCACTAAGCGATGAAGGGTGGATATCGAAGGAGACTGAGCCAGCCGAGCTGAGAGAGCTTGAATAAGGGACACAAGAGCTGCCTCCTTAGACTTTCTATCCTTCTTTTGGCAGGTGGCTAGAGCTATACAATGGCCTCTCATAACAGCCTTATGGGCCTCCCAGAGAGTGGAAGCAGAGGAAACAGAATGCGTGTTAAGGGAAAAGTACTCTTGGAGATGAGTGCGGAGGGTGCCGCAGCAGGTTGTAGAGTGGAGAATGTACTCATTTAACCGCCAAGGGCAACACTTAGTAGAGGCAGAGGATAGCGATAAACGGACAGGGGCATGAGCTGACCACCAGATGGGGCCAATATCTGCACCTTCCAAGAGCCGGAGGGTTAAAGTATTACCAAAAAAGTTATCTATACTGGTATGGGTCTTATGGGGATCGGAGTAAAAGATATAGGAACGACCAGTAGGATTATGGACACACCAGAAGTCAAAAAGGGAATTAGAACAAATCAAACGGTGAAAGTCTCTGGCTAGGCGAAGCTGTGGGGCGGTAGGAGCAGCACCAGACAAAGTCAGTTTGTCAGAGTGTTCAGAGAAAACCATATTAAATTCACCCCCTAACAGCAAGGCCGAGCCAGAGAAGGCCTGCAAATGCTGCAACACCCGTTTAAGGAAGGGAATTTGGGAAGAATTAGGGGAGTACATGTTACACTTAACTACAGGACGGCCATGGAGGAGGCCCTCCAAAATGATAAATCGTCCATCAGGATCTAGAAAAGAGGTAGTTATTGAAATGGGGCAGGAGCGTGAGTGTTGAAGGCAGAGTATGCATGGGGGAAGTAAGGTCGAGCAAAGTTAAAATTACCTGTGTGGTCAAAGTGGGTCTCCTGCAGAAACACCACATCTGCCCTGAGGGAACGAAGCTTACGGAGCAGTAGGCGCTGCTTAGAATTGGAACCCAGCCCCTTGACATTTAGTGTGACATTCTGCGCCATGAGGAAACAGAAGGAAAGACACCAGCAGATGTGTATAGAGGGATGCAAAGGCAGATCTCACCCAGTCCAGAGGAGAAGAGGTCCGCAGGGAATATAAAGTAGCTGTCCACAGGAGGTATGAGACTCCAGGCCTGAAGAAGGGGGAAGGGAAGGAGGGGAGAGGAAAAACAAGCAGAAAAACATCAAATAAACAATAAAGAACTGTATCATGGACAGGACTAAGTCTCCTGGCCGAGGGCAATAAACAATTATCAAAATAGAATAAAGTATAACAACCAAAAGGGCCCAGATACAGGACCCACAGCTGGAATAAGCCCCTAAAGTGTGGGTGGGGGGGAGGGGCGAGGGGTGACCATCTGTAGACAGACCAAGTGAACACGGGCTAACTGAGATTTACTGCATAATAAAAACATTACAAACAAAGGACCTGTTAAAGGGGGAAAGAAAAGCACACATATGAATAAACAGAAGAATAATCCAGAGGCAGCCACCATCTGATGAAGAGAAACCAAGACAACAACTAGCGTGGTGCAGGTGGAGGATTCACCTGTTGATGCTGGGCAGCCACGCCAAATGGGGGGAGCAGTCTTTTTCTAGACTTCGGCTGGGACCACACCGGAGGCAGGGGTGGAGGAGGAGCAGTCAGTTCCCAGTCTGGCATATCTAGAGGGGGAGCAATATCCAGGGTTGAAAAAAACTGTTGTAGATCCAAGTAGGAGCGCATTGTGGCTGAGCGGCCGTTGAGCCTTGCAGTAAGGGAAAAAGGGAAGTCCCAGTGGTACGGAATTCGGCGCTCTTGTAGCAAACGAAGAAGAGGACGGAGGTGTCCAGGATAGGTCCTGGTAGAGTTGTATTTTCGCCTCGTCAAAGTCAATATCCTTCAGAGCTCTAGCCTTTGAGAGGATCAATTCTTTCAGCGCAGTCATGGACACAGCAAATGACGTCTTGTGGTGAGGGCCCGGTGCCCTTAGGTCGCAGAGCTCTGTGAGCCCAGTCAAGTTTAATCTTGTGAGTGGGGAGCTCTTGAAGGATGGAATTAAAGATTGCCTACAAGGTAGCGGACAAGGTCTCCTCGTGCGTGGCCTCAGGGAGACTCTTAACACGTATGTTATTTCTCCTGCCTCTGTTGTCCAAGTCCTCCACATGGCGCTTCAGGTCAAGTGACAATTGAAACTGAGAGAAGACCGAGTCCTGTAAATGGGAAACATAGGCGCGGGTCTGATCATGGTTGTCCTCTAATGTCTGAACTTGGGAAGCAATGTGATGAAGGTCTTGCCGAAGCACCGAGACTTCAGCCCAAATCTCTGTACGTATTTCTTTGCGGCAAGCCGCAGTAACCTCAGCCACCAAGGATTGAGTGAGAAATTGTGGTGGAGGAGAGGAGGAAGAAGGATCAGCCAATACCACATGTTGAGACTGGGAGACTGGAGGTGGAGAGTGAGGGGAAACGACAGCATAGGGGGACATCAAAGGGGTAGCCCCAATGTCCATCTCAGGGCCCCAGGAATGTGCAGGAGAGAGTGTCCTTTGCTGCAGATGCTGTGCTTGGGAGGGGGAGAGAGGAGGGGTGGTAGCTGCAGTGGAGACATCCACAGCTCTGGGGCTGGTTGCAGGCCCAGGTCCAGGTGAGCCCCCATCCAGGAGTGTAGGGGAGGCTGAAATCACCAGAGGAGGATGGAGGTTAGGAGGCTGTCCAGAGGGACCAGCACCGTGATCCAGCAGCGCTGGGGGAGTTTCAGAGGAAAGCAATGCCAGCGGCGCCATCGTAGGTGTCAGGGCCATTACACGGATGAGCTCACCCGGAGAGATCCCAGGGTCCAGAGACAGGGGACCAGGCAGAGAAGCAGGCTGGTGAGCAGAGGAAGGCACCAAAGCTTCAGGGGAATCTGCAGGAAGCCGCACAGATACCTTCAGGCCAGCGGTGGGCGGCTGGGCTGACGGCGCGGCCTGCAAAGATGGCTGCTGCCGTGTGGAAGGCCATGTGGAGGACGCCGGGGGAGCCAGAAAGGCGGAGATCCCCGGCTGTTTAGAGGGAGCTGCGGAGACTGCGAAGCCCGAAGAGGGAAGGCTGGGCACTTTTTTCCCCATGAGGAGCAGAGTGGAGTGCAGGCAAGTCCGGCAAACACAGGCAGGGCAGGAGCAGAGCCGATCAGATTATAAGCCACGCCCCGCATGCTAGCCAGTTTTAGCCTAGTGTCCATATGAGCAGGGGTGTAACTACCGGAGTAGCAGCGGTAGCAGCTGCCACAGGGCCTGGGACATTGGGGGCCTGGTGACAGCCTGCGGAGGCTGCCGTCAGCAATAACTAGGGGAATCGGTTAGTAAGGCCCCACAAACACTATTATTATACTCGGGGGTCTTTTCAGACCTCTGAGTATAATGATCGGAGGCCCAGGAGAGGTAACAGAACATAAAAAAAAACATTGTTACTTACCTCTCCACGGTCCACGCAGGCTTGGGGTCTATTTGAGTGACGTTCCTGACGTCGCGATGCAGGCCCGTGTCATGTGACGTTCCATATGTCATTGAAGATGGCTGATATTAACAGGGATCGCATGGATACGTAAGTAACAGTGTTTTTAATGTTTGTATCCTCCCCTGGGTTCCCAATTATTATACTCTGGGTTCTGAAAAGACCCCAGAGTCAGTGGCGTAACTACCGCCGTAGCAGCAGAGGCAGCTGCCACATGGCCTGACACGTCAGGGGCAGTGGCGTAACTAGGAATGGCGGGGCCCCGTGGCGAACATTTGACATGGGGCTCCCCCCAACCGAAACCGACAACCGACCCCCTCCTCCGCACTCTATTATGTCCCTTAGTAAGCCCTGCACACGGTATTATGTCCCTTAGTGGCCCCTGTACACAGTATTATGTCCCTTAGTGGCCCCTGCACACAGTATTATCCCCCATAGTGGCTCCTGCACACAGTATTATAGCCCATAGTGGTCCCTGCACACAGTATTATGTCCCTTAGTGGTCCCTGCACAGTATTATGCCCCATAGTGGCACCTGCACACAGTATTATCCCCCATAGTGGCCCCTGCACACAGTATTATCCCCCATAGTGGCCCCTGCACACAGTATTATCCCCCATAGTGGCCCCTGCACACAGTATTATGTCCCTTAGTGGCCCCTGCACACAGTATTATCCCCAATAGTGGCCCCTGCACACAGTATTATCCCCAATAGTGACCCCTGCACACAGTATTATCCCCAATAGTGACCCCTGCACACAGTATTATCCCCCATATTGGCCCCTGCACACAGTATTATCCCCAATAGTGGCCCCTGCACACAGTATTATGCCCCATAGTGGCCCCTGTACACAGTATTATTCCCCATAGTGGCCCCTGCACACAGTATTATGCCCCATAGTGGCCCCTGCACACAGTATTATCCTCCATAATGGCCCCTGCACACAGTATTATAGCCCATAGTGGCTCCTGCACACAGTATTATCCCCCATAGTGGCCCCTGCACACAGTATTATCCCCCATAGTGGCCCCTGCACACAGTGTTATAGCCCATAGTGGACACCCATAAACAATTATTATACTCTGGGGTCTTTTTAGACCCCAGAGTATAATAATCGGAGACCCAGGGGAATAAAAACATAAAAAATCACTGTTTCTTACCTGTCCACGGCTACTACGCTGTCTTCTCCGCTGCCATCCTTGTTCTATGACAACGGACATTACATGACCCGGGAAGCAGGCCGGGTTCATGTGACGTCAAAGACGTCTGACAAGAAGGAAGAAGGCCTGGGAGGATCGTGGAGAGGTAAGTAACAGTGTTTGTTACGTTCCCTTACCTCTCCCGGTCCGCCGATCATTATACTCGGGGGTCTGAAAAGACCCCCGAGTATAATAATAGCAGCGGTAGCGGCTGTCACCGGGCCCCTAATGTCCTAGGCCCTGTGGCAGCTGCCTCTGCTGCTATGCCGGTAGTTATGCCCCTGGTCAGGGGGCCCGGGCCCCCGACGTGTCAATTTAAAAAATATATATATATTTTTTTTTTTTTACTTCTGAAAGCTCGCCCCAGTGGGTGGAGGGGGGGTCCAATCTTACCGGCGGTACCGTGAGTGACCTATTTTGTTAGCTTTTGTGGGGTGTTCGCTCTCCACCCCGCGCAGGCCTGAACAGGACCTTATGCAATGTCTGACACTGGGGGGTGGAGACTTATTTTGCAAGAAGAAGCGGGGGGAGTCCATGTTTAGAAGCGCGGAGCACTTGTGAAGGCACAGGTGAGCGCTGGCAGGCAGGACAGGAGCGCTGAGCGCTTGTAAAAACAGGTGCGCTCAGCGCTGGTGAAGACATCGCTTTGCACTTGCTGTGTGGTGGTGACAGTGTCCATGTTGTCCACCGTGAGTAACAGTGTTTTTTTTATGTTTTTCTCCCCCTGGGTCTCCGATTATTATACCGCAGAAAAAAGACCCCAGAGTATAATAATTGTTTATGGGTGTCCACAGTGGAGCATAAAATTGTGTGCAGGGAACACTATGGGGGATAATACTGTGTGTAGGGGCCACTGAGGGACATAATAGTATGTGCAGGGGCCACTAAGGGACATAATATTGTGTGCAGGGGCCACTAAGGGACATAATACTGTGTGCAGGGGCCACTATGAGACATAATACTGTGTGCAGGGGCCACTATGGGGCATAATAGAGCACGCAGGAATGTGTAGGAGGGGGTTGGTTGAGGTCTTCGGCGTTGGTTATAAATAAAATTTATTATTATTATTATTGGTTGGGGGGGCATGTCAAAAGTTCGCCACGGGGCCCCCGCCATTCCTAGTTACGCCACTGTCCAGAGTATAATAATTGTACATGTGTGTCCACAATGGAGCAATAATAGTGTGTGCAGGGTTCCACTATGGGGCAATAATAGTGTGTGCAGAGGCCACTATGGAGCAATAATAGTGCATGCAGGGACCACTATGGGACAATTATAGCCAGTCCAGCTTGTCCTGGACTGGCTTAGGTAACCAAAAATGCCACCCTCCCTGAGGCCCTGGCATAGCGCCTCCTGAAGCGGTCGCTTCAGGTCGCCTCATGGGAGGTGCGGCGCTGCGTATGCCTGCGAGAGCGGAAGTTGTAATCAAGGCTAACAGCATATTGAATTCCAGCATTACCGATGGAGGGCGCCACAAACCTGTAAGTCATTTTCAGCCAGGTGTCTGGATTCTTTTGAACACATAGTGTATATCATACTGTATATAGTATTTAAGAGGTGACCCTGTGAGATATATGTTATGATACTGTATATAGCATGTAAGAGGTGACCCTGACAGAAATATGTCATATTGTATATAGTATGGAATAGGTGACTATGTGAGATATATGTCATACTGTATATAGTATATAAGAGTTGACCCTGGCAGGTATGTGTCATGATACTGTATATGTTATTTAAGAGGTGACCCTGTTACATCATTGCTGTGTGTGATAGATGAGAGGTGACCCCATGAGATATGTCATTACTGTATGTTATATACAGATATACAGCTGGAATTCAGATACCTGATTACTGCATGTGATGGATGAAAGGTGACCTTATGACACACATCATTACTGTATATCTAGGTGTTATGTGAGAGCTGGCTCCATTAGCCAAATATGTATGAGGTGATCCTATTAAATATATCATTACTATCAGTGGCATAACTACCGGGACAATAGGGGCTCAACGACAGCCGCTACCGCTGTTGTTTTTTTTTTTTAATAGGCCGTTACAGGTTGAAGTTACTCCAGCAGGTAACGGGCCCTATTTACTTACCGATCCTGGCAGGGGCCGGGATCAATAAGTGACGCTGCGGGCCCAACAACCACTATTATTATACTTGGGGGTCTTTTCAGACCCCCAAAAATAATGATCAGAGGCCCGGGAGAGGTAAGGGAACATAAAAAAAACAGTGTTACTTACTTCTCCGAGCTCCAGACAGGCTTCGGGCCCAGTTCTGGGACGTCCCCGACGTCACATAACCGGGGCATGCGTCTTGGGTCATGTGACGTCCCCGACGTCATTGAAGATGGCCGACACCACTGAGGACTTCATTGGAGCTGGGGATAGGTAAGTAACAGTGTTTTTTAATTGTTCATGGGTGTCCACAGTGGGGCATAATAGTGTGTGCAGGGGCCACTATGGGGCATGATAGTGCACGCAGGAATGCGGATGGGAGTCAGTCCGGTTCTTCGGCGTCGGTCGGGGGGAGGGGCCCTATGTCAAAAGTTCTCCACGGGGCCCCGCCATTCCTAGTTACACCACTGCATATGAGGTAGACATTAGAGATGAGCGAGTACTGTTCGGATCAGCCGATCTGAACAGCACGCTCGCATAGAAATGAATGGACGTAGCCGGCACGTGGGGGGTTAAGCAGCCAGCCGCCGTCAAAGCGGAAGTACCAGGTGCATCCATTCATTTTTATGAAGCGTGCTGTTCGGATCGGCTGATCCGAACAGTACTCGCTCATCTCTAGTAGACATGACCTGACTCAGGTCTTCTGTCTTACATCATTTTTATTTTTATTATCTCACTCAAGTGCAGGGGAGGGGGTCTAAAGCATGTATGTCACACCCCTGTGAGAGCTGCACTAATCGAGTCAAGAGCACCTCACAGGTCACCTATTTCCCACTACCACATTGGCAGCTGGAATGCCAGTGACCCCACTATCACGTACGAGGTCCAGTGACCGTGCAGTACCTGAAGACGGTGGATCAGGTAAATATCTGAAGTAACTCCCTCCCCTAGCCTATCGGGGGTGCTTTCAGGGCCAATTCCACTTGGCCTGCCTCCTCCCTGGGTTTCCAGGATTCCTCCTAGCCCTCTGTTTGGCCATGGGGAGGTCCCTTTCTCCTTTTCCAATCCTGTGCACTTGGGAATTCTCTGTGGGAGGTCTCCTCAGAAACCCAGTTTTTTTCTGCTCCTTTTTTCCTGGACCAGAACTGTGCTATTGCTTTCAGCAGCAACCCTACAAGCTCCTGCAGATCTTATGTTTTTCCAGCCTTCTTTTAAGGGAAATAGCAATGGCAATTGCTCTTTCTTTGGTGATATTCCCCCCCTTGACCCCTCCCGATTCTGCCACTGCTCTCACTGCTTTCTGCCTAAGCCTACTCAAGATCTCCAAACCCCTCTCCGACGGACCCTCCAATCGACTAGGCGGCTTCCCTTACATGAACAACACGGAAAAAGCACAAGCCAATAAACCAGATCCTTACATGAAGGATAGGCTTTTCTCTAGCACTACAATTGTTGAGTGGTTTTCTTACATCTTTATACATCTGCTTTTTGGTATGTCTTTCATTGTTATTTATGGTGTACTGATTGAGTATTAATATTTATAGATATTTTTTGTGGAAGGCATATCCTAAGTGTCTTTGCATACTAAAACCCTCTACTATTAGTTTAATAGAGTTCTGATATTCCATATACCTGTATTTAATATTCTAGTGGTATAGCATAGCGCCTTATGTCTTCTATTCTGTGTGTCTATTTTAGTGTGTTTTTGGCTAAATCCATCTGCCCTGCTGTATGACTTGTTTTTAAATGGTAATTATCTACCGAATATTCAATAAATATTTGATAATTTTTATTAATAGTTGGACTGTTGATCTGGTTTATTGGCTTGTGCTTTTTCCGTGTTGTTTGCTAAAAAAACTTTTTTCAAACCAAATTTATATAATGTGAGGTACCTTTATATGAAGGCTTCCCTTACACAAGCCATAGGTGACCTTGCCAGACTTGACCAGTCTGTGGTGGAAACTCTGTAATGACTGCCTTCTCAGACTTCTGTTCAGTCGGTGCCTTCTGGGCACCCTGCTTGGGCACCCTTATTGCTACCATTTCAGCTCTAGGAGCCATCCTCACCAGGAAATCATCCTACATGCCCTTACCTGTGGGCATTCCAGATAGAGCCCCAGCTCACAGATCCACTCTTACAGGCAGTACCTTGTCCCATCCTGCTGCTTGTTTCTCAAATCCTGAAAGATTCCAAGTAACTGTGTGATGCCTGTATGGAAATAGCTCACCATTCTGCCAAGACTCTAAGAAGGCAGAACAGGGCTGGCTTTTTGGCAAAGGCCTAGAGAAGCTAATCTCTGAAGCTTCAGGGTGTACCATCCTCCTCCAGCTATTCTCAGCATTTTTACTCCTTTCATGGCTCCACCTCTCACTTCAGAGGACAGTCTTCCCAGGACTCTCAGTCCAAGGAGCCATCCTACAAGACCACACCTCCCTGGCAGTCCTACACCAAAGCCTCCAGACTTCCTCTTTCAAGCCCTCACCTCCTCTGTATGAAGGTCTTTCTCCACTCAGAGCTCTTCAAGTGGGGAACGGCTGCTCTCCTTCAGGGAGAACTGACTTATCAGCATCAATCACTCCAGGATCCAAGAGTTGGTACCGACTAGCTACTCCATTGAGTTCTATCCCCTTCCTCATGGAAGATTTTTTTCCATCCACTTTGCCTTCTTCTCCCCGTTGAGTGGGGTATTTCTACAGACTATTTCTGCTCTATGATGGCAGGGTCTCATTATCGTGTCCCCGCATCAGAGCGTTTCCAGGGTTTTTATGTATAATCAAATTTTATTAAAGGTTTTATAAACAGGAAAACAAGAAAACAGTAGCAGGGGTGAGAGTGAGAATTTCCTCAGGAAGGACGAAAGATGACTATGCTCCAGCAAGGATAGGTGAAGGTCCGGGTGGGAGAGGTATAATTGGGTGAACGGAAAGAGAGGAGGGTCTCCAGCGACCTGACGGAGGTGAATGCGCCAGCAGAGAAATCTGTCTACTGAACAACCCGGAGGGAAAATGGGATTATCAAAGAGGGGGGTTAGAGGACCTGGGAGCTAGTCTCCCAGTAGAGCACACCAAATCCCAGACTTTGAGAAAATGCAGAGAGAGAAGAGAATGGTTGGGGGAATTCGGCCGGAAATGCGACAGATCCACGGAAAGGAGGGAAGCGAGGGCGAGATCAGGTCGGCCTCAATGGAGACCCACTGTTTATCGCTGGTTCGATAGCGCCAGTCGAAGAGACGAAGCAATACCGAGGAGCGGTAATATAATCTGATATCTGGCAAGCCCACGCCCCCTTTATGTCTACTTCAAGTGAGCGCCCGATAACTGAGTCTACTCCGCGATGCGCCTCACACAAACTTCCCAAACAAGGACTGAACCCGAATAGGGAAGTCGCGCGGGAGTGGAATGGGAAGCATCTGAAATAGAAACAAGAACCGTGGAAGCACGTCCATTTAAGGGTGTGAATGTGCCCAAACCAGGAAAGGGTCCGAGCACTATAAGACCTCTAATCGGAGGTGACCTTTTTGAGGAGCGGGAGGTAGCCGGAACAGATGGGAAGGGTCAGGGGGTTATGTATCACAAGGTATTTAAATGAAGTAGACTGCCAGCAAAACAGGAATTCGCACGCGAGGTGGGCTGCCTCCACAGGAGGGAGCAAGACATTGAGGGCTTCATTCTTGGAGAGGTTGACCTTGAAGGTACTGAGGAGGCCAAAATGGGAGAACTCGCGTAAGATGGCAGGGAATGACACCCACAGCTGGGAAACATACAGGAGGAGATCGTCCGCGTATAGTGCTGCCCTTGACCAGGTGGGTGCCCATCTGCAGGCCATGGATCTCCAGGCAGCACCAAATCGCCACCGCCAGATGCTCCATGACTAGGGCATAAAGCAATGATGACAAGGGGCAGCCCTGGCAGGTGCCGTTCCGAACCGAGAATGAATCCAAGAGAACCCCATTAGCCCTAACATGAGCCACCGTCAACCGAGAGCAGACACAAAGGCGCATCGGTGGATCGAGCCACCGAAACAGCCAAAATGGTCTTTCAAACATTATCCTGGGCCTCACGACCGTGAATAAAGCCGACCTGATAATTGTGGACTAGGGCCGGCATAAGGGGGGATAAGCGATTCGCGAACAGCTTGACGAACACTTTAATGACGAACACTTTAATTAAGGAGATCGGGTGATAACTGGCTGGGCAAAGAGGTTCCTTACTAGGTTTCAAGGCGAAGAGGGACTGCGAGGTGAGTGAGGAAGAGTTATCTACACTATTAAAAACTCACGACATTACAGAGGAGAGGAGATTACTAAAAGATTTATAGAAGCGAGCAGTAAACCCGTCCGGGCCAGGAGACTTACCCAGTGGGGAGGATTGAATGGCAAGAGAGACCTCTTCCAAGGAAAAAGGCACCTCAAGGGCAGCCCTATCAGCACTCAAGAGAGTGTGAAGGGGGGTATCGACGACATACTTCCGGATCTTGTCGCTGAGAGCAGATGGGGCTAAATCAGTGTAGTGACCACAGATGTACAAGTCATTATAAAAGGAGAGGAATTCCGCAGCAATGTCCATGGAGTTATGGAGCATCCAACTCGACCCATTCCACAACCGAGGCATGTATGATAGGGCATCGCGCAGATGGAGACGATGCACCAGGGAGTGACTGCATTTGTTTGCGAATTTGTAGTAGTGTTTTCTAACACGGTTCCTAGTCCGCAGATACATCTCATCAAGAAAGGAGCGAAGCTATGTGTTAATAAGCTCGGTGAGAGTCTCTTGGGATCGGGTGTGCTTGTGGGACAGCACTAAGGAGTGGATAAGCTCAAGGCGATCAGTAACCCAGGCGGCTCGCTCCTTCTTCAGGCATACACCGTGCTGGATCAAGACCCCTCAGAGTAGACACTTCAAGGCCTCCCATTGCAATGGGAGGGAGGAAGGATCATGAGCATGAGTGAGGAGAAAGTCTCCGATGGCAGTAAGGACAGTGCCCACAGTGCGCAGTTCGAGGAATATAAATCTACCCTCAGGATCAATCAGGGTGTCCAGTGAGTGATGAAGGGCAGTGGAGACCCCTTTAGATTTGGAGACCGGGTTGATGCTGTGGAACCAGAGAAGGTAGTAACGACTACGGGTGTCCAGCACGTGGTCCTTCCTGAAGTGAGTCTTCTGTAAAATAAGGACATGAGAGCGTTTCTTATGTAGTTGGTAGAGAATCTGGTTACACTCACGGTAACGAACATTCACGGTACAAAAGTTGAGAGAAGACATGGTCAAGGAAGGGGGAGAGGGAAGCACAAGAGGAGAAAGACAAAGGCTAACGGTAAGAGGGCAAGGACAAACTAGGCACAAGTACCAGAGAGAACAGCAACTGATAAACCAACAAAGTGAGGTGAAGAGACTATCTCCACTCGAAAAAGGTGGGGAAGAGGCAAAAGAGAGTGCCAAAACCCAAACCCAAGTAGCGTGGAGACCCTGGTGGGGAACGGGCTTTCTAACACAGGAGACGTAATCCCGCCCCGGACCTCCAGACCACGCAATGAAAAAAAAATCAAAAGCATCATGAAAAAACTGACCAACATAATAAGCAAAAAAAATCCCAACATTACACTAAGAAAAAAGAATCAGGAGCATGGGGATGCATTCCCGGGGAGAGCATGGGAACCAAAGGCTGGAGCACCGACGAGGCAGCCCACGGATCCCTCCAGGCAGGCAGGGCCCCAGGAGGTATACAACATCAATGAAGAACTCAGCACGATAGAGGTCCCTGGGATCAGGTGGAGACAGCCAAGGCTGCATTCAGGTGGTCCACTGTGGATGGAGTACGGTCACGGCAACGTCTCTTAGGACGTCTCTGGGATTGAGCAGGCGGAGCCAAAGGGAGAGCACCAGACAACGAGGGCCAGAAGAGAGCAGGAACGGAGGGAAGTCCCAGGGCAGCAGCTCAGGCCGGGAGCTCAGGCCTATCATCATGAGATAGGCACACAACATGGCCCCCATGTCGGACCTGGAGGCAGAAGGGGAAACCCTAGGAGTATGGCACTTGGTGTTGAATCAGAACATCCAGGAGCAGTATTAGAGCCTGCCTCTTGGCCAGGGTGAGGCGGGACAAGTCTGGAAGCAGTTGGATTGCAGTGTCCTGAAACATGACTTGAGGAGAGTCCTGAACTTTGCGCATGATAGCCTCCTTTAGAAGGGCTTGACATTTTCCCCTATATCTATCTAAATTTTGGGCACAATGTAACATTGAAGTGAGCTATGCATTGTTGTACTTTGCATTACCAAGGTAGTTTGTTTTTTGTTCTGTGTTATCTACCCCTCTATTATTGTCGCTGTTCCCCCATCCCTTGTATCCTACTGCTGATTTCTTTGGGAGGGGGTGGCCGGCTGTTGGTATCTGATCAGGCCTACCTCCATCGCAGGAGAGTGGTTGATGAGAGTCCTGTATAGGTCCAAGGTGATGTGAGGCTTGAGGAGCCGCAGGTGATGGTGGCAGAGAAGGCCATGCAGTGTCAGATCCCCCTACAGACATAGGGGAAGGAGGAGAGGTGCGGCAGCTTGCAGCTGCCAACAGCCATGGAGCCTGAGGGCTTGGAGCAGAGCAGGATTTGTCATGTGTCACCGGAGGCAGTACCAGAGCCACTGGAGGGCCATACACTGCAACAGGACCCTCTGCAGGCGGGCAGGAAGCAAGGCCACATAGAGAAGGCGCGGTGGTGGCCGCCATCTTAGATTCAGCTCTGGAGGCCACAGCGTCTGCATGCAGGACCCAGAGGAACCGCTCTATAGAGGTGTCTTGGGGTACCCCAGGAGGGGTTGAAAAGGAGCACTGGACATTCCAATGGGACTTGCCCATGGTTAGGTGAGTGTGGAAGTGCCGGTCAGTGCAAAATCCGCGGTAATCCAGGGGCCAGGGACGGAGCTGAGGTAGTGTGCGTCCTCACTCCTCCATAGCCAGGCCATGCCCCCATTTCCAAGATTTTTATTCCAGTCTGTTCATCGTCCCGAAGAAGGACTCTTTGCCCTATCCTGGACCTGAAGAGGCTCAACCAGTTTGTTCATGTCCACAGGTTCTGCATGAAGTCCCTGCGGACAGTGGTGGCATCCAAGGAGACCGGCAAATGCCTGTCATCTATCAACAATCGCAAAACTTACCTCCACATTCCCATTGCGCTATGTCATCAGCACTCTCTTTGTTTTGTAGTGGGTTTGTCATTTTTGATTTGTCATTTTCATTTTGTCAGTTTGTCCTACTCCCCTTCAGGCTGGCCACCGCCTCTCCGGGTATTTAACAAGGTGTTGTCCCTCATGGTGTTGTCCCTCTTCTGCTCCAGAGGAATTGCCGTGATTCCATAGTTCCCTCCAAAATGAACAATCCTGACATGCTTACAGATCATGTTGGACTTCCTTTGCTGGTTCGTCTGGCTCTTCGAGGAAAAGTCCTGTCTTGCGCCTTCTCAACACATGAAATTCCTGGGCATGATCCTCGATATGCATAGGGGAAAGAGTCTTGTCCTCCAATCTAGCATGTCCTGTTGTGGGGAACTCTCCATGTTCACTTTGGTTTTACATGCAGGTCCTGGGCATCAATTCTAATCATGTCCTCTGCAACTGGCGATTCTGGCTCGCTGGGACAATTCTCTGTCCAGCCTCGACAGCTTGATCCTCCTGCCTCCCCAGGTTCACCAAGAGCTTCTTTGGTAGCTCTCCTCACCAAGAATTCCCCAGGGAAGTCCTTTCTCTCACCCACCATTGGCAGTTAATTTCCACCAACTCCAGTCTTTCCATTTGGGGAGCAGTCTTCAGGGCCTGTGGTCCAAACCAGATTCCTCCCTCCAGTTCAACCTACTGGAACTGATGGCCATTTTCCTCGCCCTGTCTCATTGGACCTCTCTCTTCAAATGGTATGTGGTCAAAGTCCAGAGCGACAACTCCTTGGTTGCCTACTTCAACCAACTATCTTCTTTGGTTGGAGCATCATGTCCCGTCTCCGTCGCGGTCCACTTTCCAGTTGTGGACAATTGGGTGGATGACTACTAAGCCAAGAAAATCTGGCTTGGGCAAGTGGTCGATTCTCTAGCAGATGTTTCTCCAGTTGTGATCCCCGTTGGGCACGCTGGATATCGGCTTCTTCATCTCCCTCCTCAACCACAAGCTTCCCTGCTACATGTTCAGGTACCTTGGGCCATTGCCACCAACTCTTGTCAGACTTCTGCCTTCTGTACCTGTGTCTTCTTGCTCTTCGCCCTCAGGTCCACAAGAATTGAAGACCTAGGGTATTCCAGCCTTTCTCATGGCTCCAGATTGGCCCCGCTGAGCCTGGTACACAGATCTCATGTTTCTTCTGGTGGATGCTCTTTAGCCTCTTCCTCTGCAAGTCGACCTTCTGCTTAACAGCATGGATGATGAAATCTTGTTGATGTCCTGAACCTGTTATTCTGACCATGCTCAAGTGCTCAAGGACCGAAAACTCCAGTCTGCTAAGATTTATCATCTCACATGTAAGGCCTACATGTGGTGCTGCGAGAGTAATGGCTTCCATTTCCGTTTCCCTTTTTTGTTGTTGTTGTTGTTTTTTTTAAGACAGGTGTCCATTTTTTTCATTCTTTTTCAGAAAACCCTGGCCATCTGGCCTCAGTTGAAAACATTTCTGCAGGGACACCATCAGGGACACCATCAGTGTCAAGAGCGAATGGGACAGTGAGGGGTGGATCGGGGAGCCCGAAAGATAGAAGTTGAAGAGGTTAAAGAGATGGGTAGAGAGCTCCCCCTGGAAGACTTTGTAATAATAGTAAGTGAATCCATCCGGGCCTGGGGATTTACTATTGGGGAGTTCCTTTAGGACATCCGCCAGTTCCTCGGCCATTATAGGGGCATTGAGGGAGGCCAGGGCAGCGGAGGAAAGATGCAGTAGGTGGCAATCAGTGAGGTAGTCGGCCAGAAGGGATTGACCGTCTGTTTGGGTAAGGGTCCTTGGCAGGGGGAGGTTGTACAGTTTAGAGTAATAGGAATGAAAAGCCAGAGCTACAGCATCCGGGTGTCCCTGTAGGGACATTTCTGCAGGTCCCTGTACTGTACTCCTCCCTACCATCCTCCCATGGGACCTCAATCTGAGGCTTGAGGCATTTCAGATTTCTCTTTGCGAGGCGTGGCCAGGATGTCAATGGAGTGAGTTGTGTGCCGTTTGAGCTCCTGACTCATCTGCTACACATCGGATCCCACCGCTTCACCTACCCTCTCCATGGGCAGAAGAACATCCAGGACTCCTGCCTCTGCCATCTCCGCTCCTGTTGACCAGCCCGGACAGCCCACGCTAGCTGCATTCCTGCATTCTGGGGGTCTGCTCTCCGGCCCTCCATGAGGCAGTGCCGTTCGCCTCCTCCACTCCTACAGCTGCGGCCTCCCTGCCTCTCCTTCTGGGATCAGCGCCTGTTATACAGCCCCTGCCTACGAGACCTTCCCTCCAGGACATCTGCTCCTCCAGTCTGCCACCCTCATGGCTGCAGCAGACTCACAGGTACCGGGCGTGGGGAGCGCGGGCTTTATTCCATCTTCTGCCCCTCCCCCGCTCCCCCAACATGTGTCCTCCATTTCCAGTCCCCTGTCTGCAGCCCTGGAAGCCTCCTCTTCCTCCATGAACTCTGCCAACTCTATACAGCATGTTGCCCTGCCTCCTCCAGCTGCAGGAGACCCCTTGCTTCATTGCCTGATGCCCTCCAATGCTGGTCCCTCCTCAGCCTCACCTATATCTCTTTTGGATAAACACACTGACATAGGGGCGACCCCATCTCTGTCCCCTTTTGCTGCCTGCACTCGGACCTCCCCCGCTGACACAGCCTCCTTCTGTGCCCACTGTGCCTCACTCGTGGTTGGATTATCTTGCTCGCCTGCCTTCTACGGAGGACTTTAAATTCCATGGTTGCTAAAGTTACAGTTGCCTGTCGTGCAGAAATACGCACGGAAATTTACGCTCTGAGGCAAGAATTCCAGCACATTGCACATCGGGTTGATACCCTGGAGGATGATCATGATCAAACCCGTTCCTACGTATCTCAGCTACAGGACACGGTTCTCTCTCAATCCCAGGCTGTTAGTAACATGCAATGGCACGTGATGGACTTGGAAAATCGTGGCAGGCAGAACATCAGAATTAAGGAACTGCCTGAGGCTACACAGGAGGAGGATCTCCGCTACTCTTCAACTCCATCCTACAAGAGCCCCCTTCCCACAAAATTAAGCTGGATAGGGCCCACAGAGCTCTCCGCCCGAAGGGTGTTGGCCCCACCCTGCGTGATATGGTCTGCTGTGTTCACGATTTTGCATTAAAGGAGGCTATTTTGTCTAAGGCTCAAGGACATTGACTTCGATGGGGCTAAGATCCAGCTCTTTCAAGATCTCTCGTTGATTACGCTGCAAAAACGGAGACATCTCCGCCCTCTGCTTCAACTTCTCTGCGATCGCCAGATACCGTATCGCTGGGGCTTCCCCTTTGCTTTGACGGCCAGGCGTGACAGCCATTCTGCTACTCTCCGAGTCTTTGCGGATCTGGACTCTTTCTGTTCTACACTGGATATTCCTCTCCTGGATTTGCTTTCCTGGGAACTGCCGGTTCCACCTCCGCCTCCTCCTCAAGTCTGGACTGTACAGAAGTCCAAGAGGCGCCAGCTGCCTTCTCCTACCGCTCCCCCTGGAGACCGAGATTTGACTCTCCCCCTACCTGAAGAATTGGTGTGACTGTTTTCTCTTTCCTAGAGCCCTTTTCTGGTTCATATGTGATTGCAATGTAGTTGCAAGCTTTTGCTTATGCTCTGTTTTCATTGGTCTCGAACTTCTTGCTTCCCTTTTGTTTGTTTTTTTCTTTTGCAGGTGGGGTAGGCTCGTTCCTACCCTCTCATGCCTTACCTTGGTCCGCCTACTGGTGGCCCCTCCTTGTTCCTCCATGCTTCCTCATCCATGGGGGCACAGTCCTGCTGTGGGTCTCTGATGTGGACCCGTGTAGTGTTCCTGACAACACTTACATGGACTTGTTCATTGCCCCTGGTCGGGGGACTTAGCCCTGACCGGTTACTACAGTTCATTTGCATATTTTGTTTATTTGCTGATGCACTGTTTTGGCCTATGGTTTTCCTCGTCTTGTCCTCCTGTGTCTCCCCTCTATTCCCCCTTTTTTTTTTGTCCTCTTTTTTCTAGGTTGCGAGACTTCTTTGCGTCATATGAGACATCTCCTCAAGGGTCCGGTCCTGATTCTATGTTGTTACTGGTGTCGAGTGGTACTCTCTCTTCCGGGGTCTTATCCTGTTGTCTGATGCGGTGGGTGAGTGTGCCTTTAATCTGCTGCTGTCCCCTATTTTTGGGTCCTAATGGTTAGGTGCGTGACAATTAATGTTAAGGGCCTGGGCTCCGACGCCAAGCAGCATCTTGTCTTGAGGGAGCTTAACTCATTGCGTACTGATGTGGCTTTCCTGCAGGAAACCCACTTTGACCATACATGTACATTCAACTTCGCTAAAGATCACTTTCCCACTGCTTTCTCTGCATTCCACGATCGTCGTAGGGCGGGGGTAGCCATTCTTCTTTCCCGCTCGTGTCCAATTTCGGTTATGACGTCCCATCTTGACCCGGGGGGGGGGTCGATTCATTATTTTAGAAGGTCTCCTGCATGGTGTTCCCATAGTCCTGTGTAATGTCTAGGCCCCTAACTCGGCTCAGATCTCTTTTTTGCATCTGGTCTTTTCTCGCTTGCGCTCTCTCTCATTGGCAGCCTGGTTGATCGGTGACGACTTTAATATGATCTTTTCTGAGCGAGTGGATCGCCTCTCTGTCCCCTGTCCCCAGCTCCCCGTCATCAGATTCAGAACGCCCGGGAATTCTATCGGTTGATCCGCTCTCACTTGCTCATCTTTGGCGTGTAGACAATCCTACGGCCCATTCCTTTTCTTTTTTCTGTCATCCCCATAAGACTCACACGCGTATTGATTATTTCTTCGGTAACGCCCTAGCACTTCGCTTGCTTACGGATGCGGACATTGGCCCCCTCTCATGGTCGGATCATGCCCCAGTGGTGGTGACTCTTTCTTCTGCTCTGCAAGCGCTTCGTCACTGTCATTGGTGTCTTAACGAAACGTTGCTTAAGTCTCCAACCTCGTTGCCTGTCTTGCGCTCCCATCTGACTGATTACTTTCGGGATAACCTCAGGTCGGTAGACTCCCCTGCCATTCTTTGGGAGCCCCACAAGGCCGTGAAGAGGGGTCATTGTATTGTATTGCATTGGTCTCCAAGCTCAAATGAGATAGGCGGGCCCAGGAGTGTTCCTTACGTGCTCAAATCTCCTCTTTGTCGTCTTCCCTAGCAGCTCGCCCTTCTCTGGGGGTCCTCCCGATGCCTTGTTCTTGCCTGTGCAGATCTTCACTCTTTGGAGACCCGCCATGTGCAACAACTGCTGTTGTACTCCCGTCAGCTGTATTTTGAGTGGGGCAATAAGCCTCACACGCTGTTGGCTAGGACCCTCAGAGATCATCATGCTACTTCCACTCCCCACTTTGTCCGTGACTCTGCTGGTGTTCTTCAGCACCACCCGGATGCTGTAGCTCTGGCTTTTCATTCCTATTACTCTAAACTGTACAACCTCCCCCTGCCAAGGACCCTTACCCAAACAGACGGTCAATCCCTTCTGGCCGACTACCTCACTGATTGCCACCTACTGCATCTTTCCTCCGCTGCCCTGGCCTCCCTCAATGCCCCTATAATGGCCGAGGAACTGGCGGATGTCCTAAAGGAACTCCCCAATAGTAAATCCCCAGGCCCGGATGGATTCACTTACTATTATTACAAAGTCTTCCAGGGGGAGCTCTCTACCCATCTCCTTAACCTCTTCAACTTCTATCTTTCGGGCTCCCCGATCCACCCCTCACTGTCCCATTCGCTCTTGACACTGATATCTAAACCGGAACCGGGTAAAGACCATCAAGACTGTGCCAGCTACCGTCCAATTACCTTACTGAACACGGACCTGAAGCTTTTTACTAAGCTCTTGGCCAACAGACTGAATGCTTGGCTCCCTCTACTAGTCTACAAAGACCAGGTTGGTTTTGTTCCCTGTCGTCAGGGTTGTGATAATACTAGGAGGACTGTGGATCTGGTGGAGGTGGCTAATTCTTCTACCCCAGCACTTCTCCTAAGCTTGGATGCCGAAAAAGCCTTTGACCGCCTTAATTGGTCATTTATGCAGGCTACACTTCAGGCCTGTGTGTTTTCTGGGCCCTTTCTGGCGGCTATTCAGGCATTATACTCCCAACCTTCGGAAGCAATTAAGTTTCCCCATGCCTCCTCGCCCTCCCTTCCCCTCCGTAACGGTATGCAGCAAGGATGCCCTCTTTCCCCTCTAATCTTCGCTTTATGCATTGAACTGCTGGCGGCCAAGATACGCCGTGATCCTGATGTAACTGGGATTAAACTTCGGGATAAAGATGTTAAAATTTCTCTTTTCACCGACGACGTCCTCCTGACTCTCTCCTCCCTCCACACCACTCTCCCTAATCTCCTGAATTTACTTTCCACCTATAGTAAACTCTCGGGGTACAAGGTGAATCCCTTTAAAACTGAAGCCCTCCCCCTTAAAGTTTCGTCTCATGACCTCGCGCTTCTTAAAGCGAACTTTGATTTCCAGTGGCGGTCTTCTTCCATTCGCTACTTGAGTATCCAGATTTCCTCCTCGACCCTGTATTCAGTTAATTATCCATGCCTATTTCGTGAACTCCGGTCCCTGCTTGACAAATGGCAGCCCTTGCCCATATCCCTACTGGGAAGAATTGCGGAAGTTAAAATGACTCTCCTTCCAAAGCTTCTGTACTACTTTGAGACACTCCCCGTTGCGATTTCCCTGGGCTGAACTCTGCACTCTTCAGATGGCCATCTTTCAGTTCATTTGGCAAGCCAAGCGTCATCGCATCCGTCGATCGGTTGTCTTGGCTGGTAGGGAATCTGGAGGTTTGGTTGCTCTCAACCTCTTGCATTATTATTGGGCAACCCATTTGCGCTGTATTCCATTTTGGGGTTCTATCCTGGCTTACACCAGATGGGTGTAGATAGAAAAGCTTTGGCTGGCACCCATGCATCCCAATGCCTTTCTGTGGGTTGACTCCCCCCCCCCCCGCCCCACCCTCTCCCCATTTGCTTGGTCCTATTTGTTTCACTTGCTCCATCTGGTCAACTTGCAAGGCCCAGTTTTCCCTAATGTCCCTGCGATCCTCGATGGTGTCCATCCTGTTCAATCCTCTTCTCCCTTCTAGCTTGTCTTCTAGTGTGGTCAGGGTGTGGTCTAGGGCAGGTCTCTTTCGGATAGCAGATATGGTGGATCCTATATCGTTGGAGCTCAGGTCCTTTGATTATTTAGTGGCCAACTCGGGCCTCCCACAGAATGAGTGGTTTCATTACTCCCAAGTGGCCCATTTTATCCGCTCCCTCCATGGTTCCTCCAGAGTCTCCCTCCCTATGGCCTTTGAAAGGATTTGCTTTGCACTCACTTCTACTAGAAGCCTCATCTTCTTTGTATACCAGCTTATAGGAAATAAGGCTGTTGGTTCTACTATTAGGCATCGTTACATGACTAAGTGGGAGGGGGCGGTTGGGAGGGCTATCTCCCCGGGACAGTGGCAGATTATTTGGTCTCGTGCCCCGAAATCCTCGCAGTGTATAACCTACAGGGAGACGCAGTACAAACTCCTGATGCATTGGTACCACACTCCGGCTCTCCTTCATGCTTTGAACCCTGCACTTCCATCGGAGTGTTGGCGCTGTAGGGCCGCAGTGGGTACTTTATATCATATTTTTTGGACTTTTCCTCTTGTCCTGGGTTTCTGGCAGGAGGTCAAAGCCTTGACGAATTCCCTCTTTTTGCAAGGGGTCCCTTTAGATCCTTTTACGTAATGAACCTCCCATCCAGACACCTGGGCAACAAGACTTCCCAACTGTTCCTACATCTCTGTACGGCTGCGAAGACTCTCACTGCCAAACATTGGAGGAGTGTGAACCCTCCTTCGGGTATTGAGCTCTTGGCCCGTATTAAGGACTTGAGGAATCTCGAATACTTGACTGCTAGCCTCAATAACACTTTGGATGCCTTCCACTCTGTTTGGTCCCCCTGGGACGCTCATTGTGTATTGAATGGTCTCTGATCCTAGATCTCTTTTTCCCTCTCCCTTTCCTCCCTTCCTCCCCCCCTTTTGTTTCTGTATGTTTGTCTCCGCCTTATTTTCTTGTTTTAATGTTTATTATTCCATTTCAGGACTTTGTTCGTTATTTACTTCAGGTCTGGCAGTTATGCCTTTCCCGTTTATCATCACTTTTGTTGGCTCTGTTTATTTTTTTCTTTTTCCCTTGTTATGTATAAAAATTTTTCAATAAAAACTACAGTTGAAAAAAAAAAAAAAGATCTCTCTTTGGTATCTGTCATGGAAGGTTGCCTTCCTGCTGGCCGTAACTTTCATCTGCAGGGTCTCCGAACTGGCTGTCCTGTCCCGGAAGCCTCTTCCTTTTCTAGATCTCCACAATGACAAGATTGTCCTTCGTCCACCGTCTTTCCTGCCTAAGGTGATTTCTTCTTTACATCAACGAGGACATCGTCTTACCAGCTTTCTGCCTGGACCACAGGCATCAGCGAGAGTGCTCTCTTTACATTCTGGATGTGGTCCAGGTGATCCAGTTCTATTTGTCTTTCATTGACCCCTTCTATCGTTCAGATGCCGGTGGATTTGGTCTTCTATTAGGGAGGCCTATCTGCTCAAGAGTAGGCTGCTGCTTCTCTGTGTACTACTCATTCCACGAGAGCTGTCAAATCCTCCTGGGCTATTTGGAATCAGGCTTCCACCACCCAGGTCTGCAGGGCTGCCACCTGGTCCTCTGTCTACACTTTTACCAAGTTCTACCAGATTAATTCTGTGACTTCTGCCAATGCCAGCCTGGGTCATACGATTCTGCAAGCAGCTGTAGCTAGGTTACTTGCATGGCTGTGTAATTCCCACCCTCAGGACCTTTAGGACATCCCAAGGTGAAATTTTTTTAATTGCCGTACAAATCCTTTATTCATTGTATTCATTACGGGGGACAGCACTCACCCTTTTTTTCTTTTTTTTTCTGCCCTGGGCTTTTTTGGATTATTTTAGGGTTAATGACATATTGGTGACTCTGGTGCATTGTTCTGCATTCTTTTTTCTTTTTGTGTCTCTCTCCCACTACTACAGTACAGTACTGTATTATTACTACAGTAATAATTGTCTGCTCACTGGAGGTACGACTTCTGAGATCGTCAGTGACCATGAGAATGTGGTCCCTAAATTCCAGGCATAGTTGGACCAATAGATTGCATGCATGCATGCATGCCCACTGCTTCATCTACTTGTGTGGGACTGGTAGTGCACAATACTTGGCTATCGTCATCAGTTGTAAGAAGTGAATATAGCAATGATTATACTTGGGGATTAACGTTTTTTTTCATGCTGGTGACTTTGAGAATCCTCATTCATGTGAGCATTGAGGCTCTCTGTAGTCAAACCCCCAACATTCAAACATCATTCAAATCATGTAGATAGAGATTTAGTATTGTTAATGTTAAAACGTCTTAAAAATAATTTTCCACGGTGACCTAGTGCCAACTGTAATTACTTGCAAGTACTGTCTGAGCTTAATCAGAGTACTCTTGTTTTGACGTTTGACAAACTTCCCACTATACAATATAATGTTGCTGATTGTCCTTGTATTCTTTTTGCATGTGTTTGTTAGTTTATTGCAATGAAATTATAGGTATCATTATTGACACTGGTATTGATTTTTTTTTTCCTTTTTTACCATGCTTTAGACATGGACTGCAAGAAAGTTAATCTTTTAGATCTGGAGCTTCTTATTGATGAACAGGGGAAAATCCAGACCAAACCATATAACAAAGCACCCGAAACTGATTCATTGTGTGGAGAGGGCTCACCTTCCAGCTCGGTAGAAAAAGGTAAAATGACAGCTAAAGGGGTCTTTCTACTGTATTTATGTAATTGTAAGTAAGTGTTTGAATGTTAACCGGAGACATTGGTGGCTTCTCACCAAGTGTATGCCTTCCAAATTTTGTAGATGGATACAGCAACTTTTCAGGAGTTAGAGTGAATACATAATAAACACACCAATTCCAAATTCCCACGCTATTCTGATCTCCATTTTATCACTTTTATTAATAGCTAGTCAGTAGTTCCTGTTGTGTAGCCCCTACCTTCTATGCTATGGGGTTGAGGGGAAAGTCTGGTAAAAGGTTCTGATGGGACAGAAACACGGCCTAGGGACATTATGACTAAATAAATAACATATGTCAGCTCACCCACAAATCTTCTGATTTAAAAAGAAAAAAATGTGTCCATTACCTTATGAAGAAAGGAAGGTGCTCGGAAAATTCGGCCTCTCAGCCCAAGGTGTAAATACAAGCGTCCATGAATTGAAAAAATCCAGCATCTATTCCTTTATATAAAACATAACTTTTATTATGAAAAAGTTGTCCGGAGCATGAGCCGCTCCATAAAATCAAATACAGGTATACATGATGGCAGAGATGAAATGACGTGTGGCTGACGCGTTTCGGGGCGTTATTGTAGCCCCTTAATCATAGCCTGACGCTACCAGGCTCTGGTGGTTTTACACTCCATTACTTCTATACTGTAGTGTATAACACTGAACCAGCGATCAGAAGATTGTTGGTTCATGTTCTCTATAAAAAAGTATAAATATATGAATCTTCCCAATAAAATGCCCCTTTCTCTTAAACAGTATAAAAGCACAAAAACGCAGTATAAGGATGGGGCCCCACGGGATGTAAACGCCGCAATTTGCCCACAGCAGAGACGCTGCGGGAAAAATCACGGCGTTGTACAGTGCAGGCAAAGTGGATGGATTCATGCGAATCCCATCCCCACTTTGCGGAAAAGATCCCAGCGCGGACACGCTGCTATTTGCAAAGCCTTTGCGGCTTTCCAAATCACAGCATGTCAATTATATCTACGGAAACGCCTGCAGCGTTTCTATAGATATAATGTTAAGAGAAAGTCTGAAGAGGAAAATTCTGTGAACTTTCTCTTAAAAGCGCTATGGAAAGAACCGCAATGCGTCCACGCAGCGGTTCTTCCCGCAGTGTTTTATCACTGCGTTTAGGGCCCGTGGGGCCTTAGCCTAAAACACTACATATTTGATATAATCATATCTGTAACAAATCATAAAAGTAAACTATTAGTTGACCCGCACAGTGAACATTGGAAAAAAAAAAAAGCTAGACGTTACTATTTTTGCAATCTCTCACAAAATATGTAATAAAAAGTGATCAAAACGTCATATATGGCACAAAATTATAACAATGAAAAGCACATGTCAGTAGAAAAATAAAAATATTTCACCTATCAAAAGATGATGATCCAATAATGATTGATTTTTTTTTCCCAAAATGGATTTTTATTCTGCAAAATTAGTAACACATTAAAAAAAACATATAAATTAGGTATTGCTGTAATTGTACTGACCTATAGAATAAAGGTTATTTATTATTTATGTTGTATGGCAAAAGGCTACATAATTAAAATGCTAAAAAGCAATGCCACAATTAGCTTTAACATCCATCTAGAAAGAGTTAATGAAGTTTTGTTAATAAGTTATTCCCTGTCATCATACCAGCAGCACAATGTGGGATATTTCTTCCCCTGTGTGCTGGTAGGACAGGCGGAATTTTTAATCAGCAATTAATTAATTTGCTTGACTAGGCCCTATAAGAGACCTCCCCTCCCATGGGTTTTTTTTCTGTCCTGTGTTGTGTTGGTGGGACAGGTGGGGAGGACTTTGTGTCCTCCTTGACCGGGGGTTGGGGTTTTGTTACCTCTCCTCGGCCTGTGTACGAGGTCCCGGTCCTTTTGCTTTCTTTTTTCTTCTTTGATTTTTCTGCCTAGGGCAGAAAGTGAGAAGAAAACTAGTTTTGTGGCGGCTGCCTATCTGGTAAGGTAGCCGCTGTGTGGCCTGGCCGGTTAGGTGGCCCTCTGCTCCGCTCCGCTTAGGCCACACGTTTGCGGCCGGCTGCGCTCCTGGCCGGGGCTTACGTCCGTCCTTCTGGCCATTCGCCCCTTAGGCCAGTAGCGTTCTCCCTGCCAGCTGCACTCTTGGTTGAGTCGGCGGCCTTGTCCAGCCGCGCTTACGGCTTTGTTTGGGCCGCACCACGGTTTTGTTTGGTGGCCTTGTTGGGTCAGGCTGCGCCCTAGTTACGGGTGCTTGTGGCCTTGTTTCGGCCGTGCTGTGGCCTAGTTCCAGCTGCGCTGCTGGTCTGCTGCGCTTGTCGTCCAGACACGCTGCGACCTAGTTTCAGCCATTCTTGAGGCCTTGTTTCGGGTGCGCTTTGGTTTTGCCGCTCTTGCAGTCCGGCCACCCTGCGGCCATGTTCCGACTGCGCTGCGGCCTACTTCCAGCCACGTTTGCAGCCTTGTTTCACCAGTGCTGCGGTTCTGATGTGCTTGCAGTCTGGCTGCGCTGCGGCCTAGTTTCGGCCGCGCTGCGGCCTAATTCCAGCCACGCTTGCAACCTACCTTGGTTGGATTTTGCGGCCTACTTCCGGTCGCTGGCTCCACTTCCGGCCTACTGCTAGGCCATCTGTTTGGATGTGAGGGGCGGGCCTTGGGTAGTGTTTGTTAGGCTCCCGCCCTTGCTGCCAACTCCTTGCTTGTGGGGCAAGATCTTTATGTTTTATCCCTACTTTTCTTGTAAGGTCTCAGGGATCTGAGCCCCCTTTTGATTTTCATTAGTTTGGAGTGTAGGGCTCTGTTGGTGGCCATGCCCCTTCTGGCCCTTCCCTATCAGAGATCCCTCCTCTGGAGGTTCTGGGCCTTACTAGTTACTAGTGGGGCTTGCTGGCACTAGCCTGTATTGTGTAGCTGCTGCTTTATTGCTTTGGAGTTTTTTTTTTTTTGCTAATCAGCTCAACTTTTCAAGTGCTGGGTGGCCTCTCTTCCGTGAGTATGTAGGTCTTGCTGTTATTATTTCCTATGGTCATACACTAACGTGTTTATTCTTTCTGTAGAGAGAGTGGCTTGTAGCCCAGTATCAGGAGGCTTCAGGCCTGTGCTGAATGTGAAATTCCCCTGTCTGATGGTAGGTTTTTTTCTCACCAAAAATTTAAAAAAAAAAAAGTTTTTTTGGGAAGATTTTAAATATTTTTTAAAAAAGGGGGAGATTAAATATTTAATATATTTCTTCTTCCCCTTTGGCCCAGGCTATGAATGGGCCCGCTGCCGTTCCTGCAGAGGCCCTCCTCCTGAGAACATTTCTACTCGAGATGTTTTTGTCTGAGTAAAAGACTTCATGGTGAGTTTTTTCTTTTTTCATGACCGTCCAGCTGTTGGACGGCTTTTTTCTTTCTCTAAGGATCTCTCTGTTTCCATTACAGGAAGATTCCCTTAAGGACATCAGGGATTCTATTTCCCACATCCCCAAGAAACAGCGCACTGATAGGCACTCTTTGTCCTTGCCATTGCTGGAGTGATTGACCATGGACGACCAAACTGTTTCTTCAGATGAAGATGTCAATTCCAGCAGACCCATCTTCCCCATGTATAAGATGGGAAAACTGCTGAAGTCCATCCGGTCAGGCGACCAAGATGTTGATGGGGAAGCCTCCCCGTCCACCTCTGGGGGGTGGTGGGCCTTCCATGTGGATGCAGCCCTGGCCAGGCTGATGGAAACATCCGGAAAGAGCCCACTTGGCCTTCAGAGTGTTTAAAAACCTGTATCCAATCTCCTCATCCCATCTGGATCAATGGGGCCCCCCACCTAAAGTGGATATGGCCGTGGCGAAGCTCTCACGCCGTACAGTGGTACCTCTGGAGGACGGCTCTAACCTGCAAGACCTGCTGGACCGACGAGTGGATGGGACCCTCAGGAAGTGTTATTCGGCCTGCTCTGCGCAAGCTTCAGTGGCCATATCTTCCACCATTGTGGCCAACAGCCTTCGTTCCCAGCTTCAACAACTGGAACGTGATATCGATTCTGGGGTCCCTAGGGATGATATACTCTCATCTATGTACTCCCTGTTTACTGCTGCTGATTATCTGGATGAGGCTTCCCGTCAACAGTTAAAGGTGGCTTCTAAAGGCATGGCATTATCCACTGCTGCCTGAAGACCCCTTTGGCTTAGACCCTGGAGAGCAGACACAGCCTTGAATTTTGCCTTGTGTGCCCTTCCTTTCAAGCCTGGCAGGTTTTTTGGGCTGGATGATTTAATGGAGGGCCTGGCGGATACCAAGGGCAAGTCATTGCCTCAAGCCTCAAGAGGAAGATAGGAACCCTCTGGGAGAGGTTGTGGCTCTTCCCATCCCAGGCCACAACCTAACAGAAGTTCAAGATACCGCCCAAGAGGCTCAGGGCGCGGTCATGGTAGAGGTGACTCCAAGAAAAAAACTAATTTTTGACGGGTGCTCGCTCCCTGTGGCCGACATTCCTGTGGGAGGTTGTTTCTCCCATTTTTTTCCTGCATGGCAGGCATCTATTCAAGACCCCTGGGTACTTCAAGTCATCAAGAGAGGTTTCACCATCGAATTCTCTCAGCCACCTCTAGACCGCCTCGTGTCAACTTGCCCTCTCCCTGTCGCTCGACAGGCCATCTTGGAAAACTCCAATCTGGAGTATATTCAAAAGGGCGCCTTGGAAAAGGTCCCTCCTTCAGAGGAAGGAGTTGGGGTCTACTCCCCAGTCTTTCTGGTGCCAAAAGCATCAGGAGGCTGGCGGATGATCATCGACATGAGATACCTAAATCGTTTTATAAAGAAAAGACGATTCAGGATGGAGTCTGTAGATTTGGTAACCTTGTTTCTCCAGCTTCCCAGTACATTGTACAGAATAAATAATGGTAACATCATGAATAAAAATTTGTCCTGCAAACATTAAAACCTCATATGGCTCTGAGAGCAGAAAAATAAAGAAGTTATGGGGATTGGAAGGGGGAGAGTCATTTCAATGCATAATATGTTGTGCTCAGTTTGTGTCAGAGACGAAAACTCTAATGGATGTTGTGCCTGAGGTACCCACTTAACAGTTTGTGCAGTGTGTGTCTCTGCTGGCACAAGCTGGGTACAACATTTCTGGCACTGAAATGTCATATCTCTGGAAATATTTTCACTTTCATTATTAGCTGCGCATTCATTTCTGGAAAATAAATTAATGCAACACTCAAGCGTTAAAAATGGTTACTACATCACTAAATAAATTCCACTTTACTTGCAAATTCAGGGACTCTGCAAAAGTTGCATGAGATCCAAAAACCAAACTTTGCAAAGCAAATAGTGCTTCTTCTCTTTTGTGCATGGCTGTGCCCAAACAGCAGTTTATACCCACATGATATTCAGTACATTACCATGGGTGCAACAGTGTCATGTGGGCATATGACAAAGAAAGGAAAGTTGCCTATATATTGAGACACTCAACCCAAATTTCACAAAAAAAAATATAGAGAACAAAAATGTTTTAAAAACATTTAACCTTTTTGCTGACAAGGGTCTCTGGCAATTTTGCATCTCCAGTAGCCACAGCAATTTTCACAGTTTTCACATGTCTGAATAAAACATATATTTCTAAATCAAATGTTTGTCAAAGACCCCCATACCAATATATTTTCTGAAAGCAGGGAGCCAGTGGAATATAGCATGAACAGTTCTATCTTGGAATGCTACATTATACTTGTATACATTTGAGTTAAAGTTTTTTTTCAAAAAAAAAATCCAAAATTCCAAATTTCTGACCTAAACTCTACCATATGCAGGGATATACTGGCATAATTTATTTAGTATACTAAAGTCTAAGGTGCCTTTAATTCACCAATACTACATATATGTGACTAAACTCCCTTTAAGACCCTAAAAAAGTGCACCTCAAAATCTTGATTTTGGCCTTAAATGTGAAAAAAATAGTAGCATGAATAAAACATGCCATAGACAATAGAATCAATGACTAAACCCCATAAACCTATATATTTCCAAACAGCAGACACCCTGACGATCATAAAAATACCATCTAGCTTATTATACTCACTGACACCTTCATGCAACTTTTTATCAAACATTGATTTTTTGCAAAAATTACACAAAAAGTTCACCTTTGAGACTATATCTCTGAGACAGTTTGAACTATATTCATCTAATACTTCCTAAAACTAAAATGCCAGGGTGTGAGGAGTTTATACATACCACATGTGTATACACCCGGACACTATTCATGTTCTCAAAACTGCAAAAATCACAAACACCCAAAATCTGCTTTTTGTGTTCAAATTTGAAAGTAGTAGTGACAGGGATAAAACATGTCACACACACCAGAAACAATGACTAAACCGCCAAAAACTATATATTTCCAAACAGCAGACACCCTGGCGATCATAAAAATACCATCTAGCTTATTATACTCACAGCCACCTTTATGCAACTTTTTTTTATCAAACATTGATTTTTTTGCAAAAATTACACAAAAGTTCAGATTTGGGACTAAATCTCTGAGACAGTTGGAACTAAATATACAGAAAACTGTCAAAACTGAGTTCTTTGTGCACTAAGCAATACTAACTTTTAACAGTATATAATTGCTTAAATTTAAAGAAGAATCCCTTAACTTAAAGACGTTATAGGAAATAGGGGGTTTGGATAATAGAAGGGGAGTGGGGTCGATATATCAGGGACAGGGGTAAGGTGCTAAGAATTTAAAAAAGGGGTATGTTCGTGTATAAATTTTATTCTGTTAGTGTAAATGGATGGATATGTACGTGTGTAAATGTTATTCTGTTAGTGTAAGTGAATGTGGTGGAAGTGCTTAGTGACACTGCTTCCTGGGTTTCTGACTTTAGACAGGTAAGGACAGTTTCTATGCAGATAAGAAGGATCTGATGACCTATTGGTCACTAGATGTTACCTTACTCTGAAGCTCAGAGCTTCCAAATGAGATGGAAATTGTGAGTGTCACAATACATCTCAGCACAGTAGCACAGTGCCCATTCTTCAGCACCACAGATAAGAGAGGGACAGAGATAGCAGGACTGGCCATCTTTTTTATGTGATAGCTGTGATTAGTGACCTTTTGGTCAGCTTATCACTGGCTTATCTGAAACCTAGGAACATGGGCTATAAAATAAGCCAGTGACAAGCTGACCAAAAGGTCACTGATCCCAGCTATCAGATAAAAAAGACGGCAGTACGCTCCCTCTGTCTCTCTTATCTATGGTGCTGAGATCGTGCAGCGATCGTATACAGTGCAACTGTAATATGAATCTTGTGAATAGTGTCACAATTTTAATATCATTTGGAAGCTATGAACATGGGTTATAAAATAAGCCAGTGATCAGCTGTCCAAAGGGTTGCTGATCACAGCTGTCAACTAAAGAAATCAGCAGTACCGTAAAGTGTCAGCTGTCATTTTCAGCTCACTATACTACTTTTTATAGTGCCTCCCCTACATTTCTATAGAAAAAAAACAGGCAGCAGAATCTGCCTATACTAACAGTTTTGGGAGCAATTGGTGACCTCTAGGTTATCAGATCGTTTTGCCATTTTAAAGTCAAGATTCTTGGCTTTAAAATGACACCAAAACTGTCAAGATAACCCAATTTTTGACAGAGTTATGGGCTTCAGTAGCAAGGACGTAGTAGCTACGTCCTCCGCTACTGAAGTGCCACCTTGGGAGCACGTATAGCTACGTGCTTGGCAGCGAAAGGGTTAAAATAGGCTGTTGTACCCATGTAGGGAAGTTAGTTCGACAAATATAAATATTCAAATTGTGTATGTTCTTGGATAAGCCACTATGGATACAGAGTACAATAGTGGATATAATAGACATATACAAACAAAAAAATAAATGAATAGAAATGATTTCAGAAGGAAAAAAAATTAAAGAAAATAATAATAATAATAATAATAATGCTAATTTTGCATCACAGTTCTTGTAGTATATCATGTCAATATATATGTGCCTACACTAAATCTCAAAATACTGACCCTATATACACTATCCCTAGTTTCTGTGATCTACAGTACAGACCAAAAGTTTGGACACACCTTCTCATTCAAAGGTTTCTGTATTTTCATGACTATGAACTATGAATTAACACACATGGAATTATAACAAAAAAGTGTGAAATCACTGAAAATATGTCTTATATTCTAGGTTCTTCAAAATAGTCACCTTTTGCTTTGGTTCCTGCTTTGCACACTCTTGGCATTGGCTCTTGAGCTTCAAGAGGTAGTCACCGGAAATGGTTTTCACTTCACAGGGGTGTCCTGTCAGGTTTAATAAGTGGGATTTCTTGCGTTATAAATGGGTTTGGGACCATCAGTTGTGTTGAAAATTGTAAATTCACACTGAAGGCAACAAAACTATGAATTAACATGAATTATATACTTAAAGGGGCTCTATCATTGGGAAAAATCATTGTTAACTAATCACATCCTTGCATAGCCTTTAGAAAGGCAATTCCACACCTACCTTTAGTTTGTAAATTCCCTCAGTGGTTTTTGAATAAATCCTTTTTTATTCATATGCTAATTAGCTTCCAGCCAGCACAGGAAGTTCCCAGCAGCCTCCTCTCTGCTATTCTCTCCTATCAGTGTGTGCAAGCAGGAAGTCAGCGGCAGCCTGTGCTGTATACACCCATAGGAAACAATAGCAAAGAGGGTGCATGGTGGTGCAACAAGAGGTTAATTAGCATATGAATAAAAACGGACTTATTCAAAAACCACTGAGGCAATTCACATACTAAAGGTAGGTGTGAAATAGCCTTTCTAAAGGCTATGCAAGGATGTGCTTAGTTAAAAATGACTTTTCCCAATGATAGAGCCCCTTTAACAAAAAAGTGTGAAACAACTGAAAATATGTCTTATGGCAGGTGTAAGGGCTATTTGACCAAGAAGGAGAGTGATGGGGTGCTACGCCAGATGACCTGGCCACCACAGTCACCAGACCTGAACCCAATCGAGATGGTTTGGGGTGAGCTGGACCACAGAGTGAATGCAAAAGGGCCAACAAGTGCTAAGCATCTCTGGGAACTCCTTCAAGCCTGTTGGAAGACCGTTTCCGGTGACTACCTCTTGAAGCTCATCAAGAGAATGCCAAGAGTGTGCAAAGCAGTAATCAAAGCAAAAGGTGGCTACTTTGAAGAACCTAGAATATAAGACATATTTTCAGTTGTTTCACACTTTTTTGTTAAGTATATAATTCCACATGTGTTAATTCATAGTTTTGATGCCTTCAGTATGAATGTACAATTTTCATAGTCATGAAAATACAGAAAACTCTTTGAATGAGAAGGTATATCCAAACTTTTGGTCTGTACTGTATATCATCAATCCCAAATCCTTTACATGCTGCGTCCATTAGCAACTCTTTGTTATTGGAATTAAATGGAAGCAAGGGGTTACCTTTGCCAGTATGTGGAAAATGCCCAGGACTGTGTGTACAACACTAATATAGAGGTAGCAGTGCTGAATGTGAGGGGAGAAAGGGGATTTAACAGAACTGAGTTAATGGGGGAAGAAATTTGTGTCTAGTAGGGCTGAAGGTGTAGAGGAGACATGAAGTCTACAGAGCTGAGTGTGTAAAGGTTGCAGAGTTGTTTATGCAGAAAGGAAAACATGTGGGCAGCAGTGTTTGTTTATGGAGGTGGAAAACATGGAGCTAGTACAATATATAGATATTTATCTGTGGGTGTTGAGAACTCAGAGACAGCAGAGCTGTGTTTGTAGGGAACATGGAGGTAGTTGACCTATGTCTAAGGGAGAAGGTTGCAGAGTTGTGTGAGTAATAGGCATGTGTGAAGGAAGAATAAGTAAAATAGAGAGTATACATGTTGGGGGAACACCCCAGGGAGTACATGCTGTAGGTTCCAAATTAATCAAAATGGCTGACGAGCTCGGAAGACAAAAATACGCATACTCAGATGCTGTGTATCAAAGTATTCTGAAGTTTATTACATGTTACTTAGCTTTTATAGAGGAATAATGGCTGTATGTAATTTAGGCATGACAAACTACATCACATAGAAATACGAATTATCATTGGTCAGAGTATAGAATGGACATTTGTAAAATGATAAATACGTGCATACATAATCCATGAGTTAACACATGATTGTCCGTGTCCTGGTGAAAGTATTTGCACAGACCTCTAAGATGGATGGTTTGTCCTTGATCAATTAGAACTGGTTTAGACTGACTTCATGGTCATTCTGTATTTGTTATGTGACATGATAAACTTAGGAACATTCAGAACAAAATAACAGAATACCAATTTCTTTCAAGGAGAATAATAGGATACGTGCAAAAAGTCTTCTAATATAATGGAGGATTTAGAACAAAATGGAGTATGCAGACCAAGATGGCGGAAAACTAATGTCTCTCTCTTTACACAGATATTTTTACCCTCACAATACAGCTGAAAAGTATAATAGATGCCAAATATAGCTGACTTTTTTTTATTTTTTTAAATGGGACAAAGTACTTTTTTGGGGGGAGATCCCCAAATGTAACTCTTGACTGAAAGGGAGTCCCACTTTCAGAAAGTTTGGGAACCACTAGCCCTAGTTGGAGGGAAAAAAATGGAAAAAAAAGAAAATGTTAAAATTTTTTAAAAAGTAAAGAAAAACCTGATAAAACCACAAACCAGCACATAATTGGTATCGACACATCCGAAACAACCTACACTTAAAACTAGCATGTTATTTAACCTGTACAATGAGCATAGTAAGGAATTTAAATTAAAAACACAATATATATTTTTGTTAATCTCATCTCCTAAAAGATGGAATAAAACTTGATCAAAAAATTGAGAGTACAGATGAAAACTGAAGCTTATCCCTCAAACACAGCTTGCCTCTACACAGCTCGAACAGTTGAAAAATTAAAAAGTTATGGCTCTATGGAGATACAAAAAAAATGTTTATTATATAAAAGTTTTTTTTTTTATTGGGCAAAAGTAGTAAAAAGTAAAAATAAAAAGCACTTTATTAATCTAGGTTTATGTCTGTGCTAGGCTCTGCAGACTCTGGCAAGTCCTTAGACTATAATAGGGTATGCTGGGTGTTAATTAAGTATCTTCCATTTTATACTGACACCAGCAGAGAGAAAAGTCCTCCATTCAGGACTTTTCTCTCTGTCAATTTGTGGTGGTTTCTGTTCCAACAGAGATTCCAATGTAAGTGTGAATTTGGCCAAAAGTATTGGCACCCCTGCAATTCTGTCAGATAATACTCAGTTTCTTCCAGAAAATGATTGCAAGCACAAACTCTTTGGTATTAATATCTTCATTTATTTTGCTTGCAATGAAAAAACACAAAAGAGAATGAAAAAATGTCAAATCATTGATCATTTTACACAAAACTCCAAAAATGGGCCAGACAAAAGTATTGACACCCTCAGCCTAATACTTGGTAGCACAACCTTTAGACAAAATAACTGCGAACAACCGCTTCCGGTAACCATCAATGAGTTTCTTACAATGCTCTATTGGAATTTTAGACCATTCTTCTTTGGCAAACTGCTCCAGGTCCCTGAGATTTGAAGGGTGCCTTCTCCAAACAGCCATTTTGAGATCTCTCCACAGGTGTTCTATGGGATTCAGGTCTGGACTCATTGCTGGTCACTTTAGAAGTCTCCAGTGCTTTCTCTCAAACCATTCTCTAGTGCTTTTTGAAGTGTGTTTTGGGTCATTGTCCTGCTGGAAGACCCATGACCTCTGAGGGAGACCCAGCTTTCTCACGCAGCACATTATGCTGCAAAATTTGTTGGTAGTCTTCAGACTTCATAATGCCATGCACACAGTCAAGCAGTCCAGTGCCAGAGGCAGCAAAGCAACCCCAAAGCATCAGGGAACCTCCGCCATGTTTGACTGTAGGGACCGTGTTCTTTTCTTTGAAGGCCTCTTTTTTTCCCCCTGTAAACTCTATGTTGATGCCTATTCCCAAAAAGCTCTACTTTTGGCTCATTTGACCAGAGAACATTCTTCCAAAATGTTTTTGGCTTTCTCAGGTAAGTTTTGGCAAACTCCAGCCTGGCTTTTTTTATGTCTCTGGGTAAGAAGTGGGGTGTTCCTGGGTATCCTACCATACAGTCCCTTTTCATTCAAATACCGACAGATAGTACGGGTTGAAACTGTTGTACCCTCGGACTGCAGGGCAGCTTGAACTTGTTTGGATGTTAGTCGAGGTTCTTTATCCACCATCCGCACAATCTTGCGTTGAAATCTCTCGACAATTTTTCTTTTCCATCCACATCTAGGGAGGTTAGCCACAGTGCCATGGGCTTTAAACTTCTTGATGACACTGCGCACGGTAGACACATGAACATTCAGGTCTTTGGAGATGGACTTGTAGCCTTGAGATTGCTCATGTTTCCTCACAATTTTGCTTCTCAAGTCCTCAGACAGTTCTTTGGTCTTCTTTCTTTTCTCCATGCTCAATACGGTACACCCAAGGACACAGGACAGAGGTTGAGCCAACTTTAATCCATTTCAACTGGCTGCAAGTGTGATTTAGTTATTGCCACCACCTGTTAGGTGCCTCAGGTAAGTAACAGGTGCTGTTAATTACACAAATTAGCGAAGCATCACATGATTTTTCAAACAGTGCCAATAGTTTTGTCCACCCCCTTTTTTATGTTTGGTGTGGAATTATATCCAATTTGGCTTTTTGACAATTCTTTTTGTGGTTTTCCATTGAAGACAAATTAAATGAAGATAATAATACCAAAGAATTTGTGATTGCAATCATTTTCTAGAAGAAAATGAGTATTATCTGACAGAATTTCAGGGGTGCCAATACTTTTGGCCAACACTGTAGGCAGGCTACACACAACTGTGTGCTGGTCACCAGCTGTGAACATGTCACATATGCGCAATGAATAGGTACTGTGGAAGCATGACTGAAAAATTGGACAGGAATAGGATCTGGATAACACACTGACCTAACACACAGTCGTATGCAAAGAGCTTTATACTGTGTGTTGAGCATGATAAAAAAACAAAACCCACACAAAAAAATGTGACTTTTTTAATGCATTATATTTAATCTAAAATGGATCTGTTACATCTGGTCTTGGCAAAAACAAGCAGTCATATGGATATGTTAATGGAAAATAAAAAAGTTATGGCTTTCAGAAGACATGGATAAAAAGTACTAAAGGTATGCCTCATCCTAAAGGCCAATATAGGCTCTGTCAATAAGGAGTTAAAAAGAGTTGTCCAGGATGAGAAAAAACTGCCCACAGTTTTTATGTGATATTGTAGCTAAGCTTCATTCATTTTATTGAAGGTAAGCTGCAATACCAGACATGTGCCAAGGATGGTATGTTTTTGAAGAAAATAGCCATGTTTTTCTAATTCTTCTCAACCCCCTTTAACCAAAGTAGTGCACTTTATACTAACATGCTTGCTTAGTACATTTGTACAGGTATGCAATAATCCAAATCTGTTCAGTACCATTCAATGTACATTGTTTACAAATGCATTGTTTAGTATATTTTTAAACTTTTCATGTACTTACTATTCAATAGCTTTCCACAAAGGAGACCTAGAAATCCTCATTGACGAACAGGGAAAGATCCAAACAGAACCATTAAGGAATGTGTCAGTAACCGACTCAGTGTGTGCAGAGGGAGCTTCTCCTAACAGTATAAAGAAGGGTAATAATATCAGAATTATATGTACAGATGTGTTGCAAAACTACTTATGCCCTTTATTTTTAAAAACTCATTCTTTGGAATTGCCATATTTTCATGCACAATTTCTTACTCTTTTACAGTCTAAGGCCCCGTTCCCACAGAGTAACGCGCCGCTTATTTAGACACGTAAACACGTGTCAGAGCGAGGCGCTTCAAAACAGATCCCATTGACTTCCCATTGACAGTGCCGGCTTACGCGCGCTACACATTGAAATCAACGTGAGGCTTTATAACCCATTGATTTCAATGTGTTGCGCGCGTAAGCCGGCACCCATTGAAGTAAATGGGATCTGTTTTGACGCGTCTCACTCTGACACGTGTTTACGTGTCTAAATGAGCGGCGCGTTACTCTGTGGGAACGGAGCCTAAGGGTCAGTGCACACAGAGTTTTTTTGGCTCTGATTTTGACGCTGAATCCACCTCAAAATTAGCCTACAAAAGAAGCCTCCCAAATAGAACTCTCTGGGTGCATTCACACAGAGGAAAATGGTGCTGTATTTGGTGTGGAATCCGCGTCAGATTCAGCGCTGAAAAAAAAGCCTCCCATTGAAGTCAATGCACCCTTAGGCTCCGTTCCCACAGAGTAAAGCGCCGCGCATTCAGACACGTATACACGTGTCAGAGTGTGAGCGCTCAAAACAGATCCCATTCACTTCAATGTGTGCCAGCTTATTGGCACTACACATTGAAATCAATGGGTTAAAAAGCCTCCTATTGATTTCAATGTGTAGCGCCCGTAAGTCGGCACACATTGAAGGGAATGGGACCTGTTTTGAGCACTCACACTCTGACACGTGTATACGTGTCTGAATCCGTGGCATGTTACTCCGTGGGAAAGGAGCCTTAGGGTCAGTGCACATGGAGTTTTTTGGCCTAGGAAAAAATCCACTTCAGGAATTAGGAAATGGTTTATTCCTCCAGCACAGTGTATGGACCTTGAAAAAACCACTAACAGTTTTTCAACATGGTTTTTGCCAATTCCACGTGGATTTTCCTCCTCCCATTGACTGTTTTTTGCAGGTGGAATCCACCTTAAGGGTGCATTCACACTACTGATACGCTGACTGTTTCTGAACGTTAAAACACGTTCAGAATCAGCGTGTATAAAGCACATCCCATTCATTTCAATGGGAGCTGGCATACGAGTGCTCCCCATTGAAATGAATGGGCTGCTTTTTACTCTACGAGCGCTCCCATTGAAGTGAATGGGAAGCGTTCGCGTGTACGCCTCGGGCTCGGCGCTCGGCTCAGTCTGAGCTGTACACGCAAGCGCTTCCCATTCACTTCAATGGGAGCCCTCGTAGAGTAAAAAGCAGCCCATTCATTTCAATGGGGAGCGCTCGTATGCCGGCTCCCATTGAAATGAATGGGATGTGCTTTATACGCGCTGATTCTGAACGTGTTTTAACGATCAGAATCAGTCAGCGTATCAGTAGTGTGAATGCACCCTAAGGAAGCTTTTTTCCGCTAGTGGAAAAAATCCACTAGCGGAACCCTTAGAACTCTATGGGGAGGCGTTTATTGCACATGGATTATGACATGGATTCAGTGCCAAAATTCTCGCCAGAAAACTCTGTGAACGGACCCTAAGGGTCCGTTCACACGGAGTAAATGCGCGTGTATTTTGGCAAAATACACGTGTAAAAAATACACGTGTAAAAATAAGACTCCCATTGAATGACATTTTACACGTGTATTTTGACGTGTTTTTTTGCACGTGTAAAAAATTGTCATTGAAGTTAATGAGAGTCTTATTTTTACAGATGTATTTTTTACACGTGCATTTTGCCAAAATACACAGGCGTTTACTCCGTGTGAACGGGCCTTTATTACTGCTATATGAAATGTGGTGGCTTAATACAGTGCATGCCCTCTTAGTTTCATGCATTTCCCCTCAGTTCACCTCAATGCACTCGTATTATGATTTACCAGTTGTAGTGCCCTATTGCCATACAAAAGACTTATGCAGTAATGGACATTATCTATTTCCATGCCGAAACCATTTGATATGTGTGCTGATAATTCACTTAAATGTATGCAATATCAGTGGTACATAGTTGCTCTGTATCTTCTAGAACAGTAAGGCTGGCCATCCACCTCAAACAGCTGTTGACTGATGGCAATTTCTCCTGATTCTTATGTATGCACTATTGACTGTACCCTGCATGTGTTCTCAGTGTGAAGAGAACCATTCATACCATTTAAACCCTCTCTGCAGACTTCTATGTGGGAAGTAACTCTGCCTGAAAAGTGGAGAAATCCGAATTCTTTAGGAAGTTATATTACTAAGTTTCCTGTACTGTTTATTGTTAACATTGTTAATAGAGATGAGCGAGTAGTGAAATATTCGAGATTTGATATTCATTTCGAGTAGAGCCTCAATATTTGACTACTCGATCGAATATCGAATCCCATTACAGTCTATGGGAAAAAATGCTTGTTTCAGGGGAAACCACTATTCGACTAAAGGAGAGTCTCCAAGTTCACGAGTAGCAGGAGAAGAGTGTTTAGGAGGAGCACGGTGTAGTTAAAGTGCACGGACCCCATAGACTAAAACGGGTCCGTACGCTTTAACTGCACAGCGCTTGCAGTTGCGCTGATATTCAGTTTGGTGTGTGGGGGGGTCCTCCGGACTCCTTCCGGACGAGAGGCAAGCGCTAATGTGAACTTACTCGTCCTGCAGAACCAGCATTGATTGGCCAAATGCTATACAGTGTATAGCATTCAGCAAATCAGCGCTGGTTCTGCAAAAGGTTCTTCTTTTCCAGTTGGGAGAGCTGGCAGCTTGCGGTTATATGGGAGCTGACTTTTTCTCATAGGAATGCATTGACCAGCATTGATTGGCCGAATGCTATACAGTGTACAGCATTCGGCCAATCAATGCTGGTTCTGCCGGAGGCTCGTCTGTGACGAGGCAGAGTCTAAGATCGGACCACAATGGAGACTGCTGTGGTCCGATCTTAGACTCCGCCTCCTCACAGACGAGCCTTCGGTAGAACCAGCATTGATTGGCTGAATGCTGTACACTGTATAGCATTCGGCCAATCAACGCTGGTAAATGCATTCCTAAGAGAAAAAGTCAGTTCCCACATAACGGCAAGCTGTCAGCTCTCCCGACTAGCAAAGAAAAGCCTGCTGCAGAAACAGCGTTGATTTGCCGAATGCTATACACTGTATAGCATTCGGCCAATCAATGCTGGTTCTGAATTGAATCTTTACTGCAAATAGGAGTAGTATTCGAACGAGCGAGTACGAGTATTTTAAATACCCTAGTATTCTATCGAATGCCTACTCGATCGAATACTAATCGCTCATCTCTAATTGTTAACACATCTCATATTGTTAAGCCTATCTACATATCTGGAACAACCTGGCTAAGAAGCTAATTGCTGTCCCACATAATCAGTATGTTACACTCTTCCTCTTCTTATGAGATGCTTTTCCCTCAGTCTTGATGGGATAATGAAAGGTGTTTCCTTTTTTTTTTTTTTCAGTACAAAATATGTTGTCAATTCTTAGCATAGGCCATGTAGGACTGACCCACTGGGAGATCGGTGAATTCTCTAGTAGGTCTTGTGCCTTTAGGGGGCCCTACCAGACCCCACTGCTTTTTTTAATAGGCAGTGGTGGTGCGGTAACGGCTCCTCTTCGCTTATCTCTCCACGTTCTTGGCCAGGAGGCCCCCCTGTAAAACACACATTACATCATCGTGATGTGACGTAATGTGCAGCGCACAGGACCCAGGCTTTTGCGGGAAGAGGACAGCCCGTGAGCAGGAGCAGGGAGAGGTAAGGGAGCAGCCAGGTTCTCCCAGGTTTTGCGATCTGGTTTTAATAACTAAATCTAAAAAACCAGGGAAAAGTGGCACCGCTGACCCGGTTCTGCTAAAAGTAGAGCAGTAAACCACAGGCTTTCCCCAATACTTACCTGACTGCTCCCGACGACCTATGCTGGGCAACCTCTTTAAAGTATGGGACATTAGTGGGGTATATTAAAGGGGTTGTCCAGGTATAATTTTTTTATGCTTTGTCCTCAGGACAGGCCATAAATACCTGATCTGTAGGGGGCCAATATCTGACCACTGGACCGATCAGCTATACAGAGTCACTTCCAGTACCTGTCCTGTACACAATACAGGGCTGGAAACAGAAAGTTCCGTCTACCGTATATTAGCTGGGCACCTTATTGAAGTCAGTGGAAGCTGAGATGCAGTGAAGGCGTCGGGCTACTATACAGCTGACGGAGCTTTCTGCTTCCTGCCTTCTGTTGGGTACAGAATGGGTGCTGGAAATAGCTCCATACAGCTGATAGGGGCACGTGTCAGCCCCCCTACCAATCAGGTATTTATGGTCTTCCTGAGCATAGGCAATAAAAATAATTAACCCTCGACAACCCCTATAATATGCCCCACACAGTTTAATATCCCCCCTATAGGATGCTAGTCCCTGTCACTGCTCCCACACAATATAATGGCCCCATCACTGTTCCCCATACTGTATGGGGGACCAAAGAAGAGGCCACTCTATGGGGGGGACCAATGAAGTGGCCATAAAAATCTTTGGCCCAGACCACCCCTTTAAAGTGCTTGTCCATAAATTGGAGCGACCACTGTGGCTGCCAGGGAGGTGTAAAAAAATTTTTAAAAGCCTACTCACCTGTCCCCGGCACCCATTTGTCCCCTGCGTGTGTCTGTTTGGTCTCATGGTGGTGCCTCATTTCTAGAAATCCTGTACCTAATTGGTTTTAGCGGTCACATGAGGTGCAGGACTGTCAGCAAGAAGATGCCAGCAGGAAACTGAATGGACACTGGTGGCGGACAATTTGGCGTTGAGTATGCTTTTTTTAAATTTAATTTTTACTTTACACCTCCCTCCCCCCCACATGGGTTGCTCCAATTACTGGACAACATCAATATTTCTAATATTGATAGCAAACCTAAGGATAGGCCATCAATATTACATCTGTGGGGGTCCAAAAGCCAGTACCTCTGTAGATCAGCTTTTCCAGTACAGTGTAGCTACAGGTAATGGTGACAATTCTAGGAGCCACACTGTTCACTTGCCATACAGGATATAGCAGTGGGTTTAGGTAGTGCAGTGGTGCACATCGTATGGCAGGCAAGCAGCATGGTTCCTCCTCTGTTATTACCTTTAGCCGCCCTGTCTTGGTACAGCTGATCTGAAGGGGTCCTTTCGGTGGGCTCCTAGAAACAATTCCACTAGTGAGCCCTAGACATCCCAGTCCGACCCTTTGTATATTACTTCATGAATGTTTGATTTGCAGTACCATAGTTGGTCATCTGGTTGAAGGGGCCTCTTAGCTTATCTATGCTGTCATAAGTTAATATGTTCCTTTCACCACATAAATAGTCATATAAAGTACTGTTAGCCTGCGCTAACACAGCCATATTTAATGTCTGTATAGGATCTGATCATTTTTATTGCCAACATTGCAGAAAAGTTCATGCAATATTTGATTAATATGTGTCAAAAAGACAAAAGTGTTGTAAATATGATACCTTTATGCTTGGCATGCAGAAGACGGAAAGCACAAAACGGAAAGAAGAACGCAGGTGTGAACCTAGCGTCAGTCCGTTTTTAGTTTCAAACTGAATTCAAACGGACGGATGGCATACTGATGTGTGAACCAAGCATAAGAGACTGCTTCATGGAATTCTTGTAGTCTGTGGATCTGCTTACGCTAGGTTCACACCTGCGTTCAGCTGTCCGTTCTGTGGTTTCCGTCTTCTGCATGCAAGAAGACGGAAACCACAGACCGGGTCCGGCTGTGAGCGGCGGTGAGCGTTTTATGCTCTCCGCCGCTAAACCGTTTTTTTAATCTGGACACAGAGTACTGCATGTCCGACTCTGTGCCCGGATTAAAAAACACGGTTTCGCGGCAGAGAGCATAAAACGCTCACCGCCAGACATCTTTCTCACCCATTCAAATGAATGGGTGAGAAAGAATCCTGCAGGTTTCCGTCTCCTGCTCTGTTTTATGCAGGAAAAGGAAACCTGCATAACGGAGTGCCGGCGCAGATGTGAACGAGCCTTTAGTATGTGTTTAACTGTATGAACAGATCCAAATGTACCACAGAGCTTGGCTCTTTGGGATTTTTTAATGGCTGATCTGTAGGTTTATGGTAGATTGTAGTTTGTATTGTGTTATGTTGTTATTAATGCACATGGTTGTGTCTAGGAAAGTAGTTGAGATTCAATCTGATTATAGTGTGGAACTTATAGGAGTTTTCATGAAAAGACAGTAGCTCATTTTCTGAGCCTGTCCACATTATTAGAAGAACATTAATGTACCGGAAGGTACACTAGAGGTTCAATTGTACAAGATGTTAAAAACTCCTCCTCTAGTTTCGCCATGAACAGGTTAGCATACTACAGTGACATCGTGCTACACATAGCACTCCATATACACTGTAAAGTATATATTGATGTTAAATGAAAAGTAATTATGGTGGAGTACGAATTTGATGAATTGTAAGACGGGATCTGTCAGCTCAGCTGGTTATTTTTTTAAAGAAAGTATTGGCATGTGGCTAAGCCATCCTTGTGGGAAATGTTGAAGTAAAGAGATTTTACAGTATTCACAACCTATTTTCAGTTAAAGTCCCAACACCAGAAATAATTGGTCTTCCCAAATTGCCTTCTTTATGTATTTTTGGTAACACAAAGCTCAGTGGTTAGCACTGTTGCCTTGCAGTGCTGGTTTCCTGGGTTCAAATCCGACCAAGGGCAACATCTGCATGGAGTTTGTATGTTCTGGAGAAAACCCATTTTTGCAAGGATTTCCTCCAGTTACTCTGGTTTCCTCCCACATGCCAAAAATATATGGTTAAGTAAATTGGTTCCCTGTACAAACAACTGACTTTTGTGGGTGTTGGGGATGAGTCGCTTGTATGGGCACCACTAACTCCTCTACTCCATAATGCTATCTACTCTTTTGAGTCTCTGTGAGAAAAGCACATTACAAATGTTTGCCATTGTCATCATAACATGTAGAAGGTACCCATCTTGGGAAAGTCTGGTATATATTCCAGCAGACTTTTATACACAATGTTGAAACAATTGATGATATTTGTTAATTCTCTTGTCAGACATAAAAGTCCTGATTTTAAAAGGTGTCTTCAAGAATGACAGAGTGAGAAAAATTTGGGAATTCAAGTGGATGATAAAATTCAGATCATTGACAAAAGGACTCAATCTAGCACATGGATTTACCATCTCTTACATGTACACAATTCACCTCTCTCAATCAGACTAACTCCAGATGACCCCAAACCATTTTACCTCAATAACACAATTTTATTACTCTACCTTATCTCACAAATAGATCACCTCATGAGCTAATTGCCTTTGTTCATAATCTTGCCAGTGTTGTGCTCTCTCTGAAAGCCTGGAAAATGATCCTTTGTGCTTAGAAAGCTTACAGATGTAATTTTTCTGGTTTTCTAATAATGGGGTCATACCTACAACACATTTTGACATAAATATTGCATGTTTTTCTCTATATTTAGCATATTTCATAAAAAGACTATTAGAAGTAATAATGTTAATGCATAAAAACAATTTAATTTGTAATATGTTTATTACCTAGAATCCTTTGTCATCCCGGACAGAGATATGTATTCGACAGAAAAATCTAATCTAGTCAACATGCAGAAATGTCAAGGAAATATGGCATCACCCTCCTGCTCCTCTGCAAGAATAACTGGTAACAGGACCTATAGGAGCAAACAACCCCAAAATGGCATTTTGACAAAGATGCATGAAGAAGAGCATCATCAGCAGATGTCTATCCTCCAGTTACAATTAATTCAGATGAATGAGGTGCATGTTGCAAAAGTGCAGCAGATAGAACGAGAATGTGAAATGGCAGAGGTTGAACACCGAATAAAGATGGAGATTCTGAACAAAAAGAAAATGTACTGGGAGAGGAAACTGCAAACAATCACAAAAGAGTGGCCAGTAGCATCATTCAATAGACCGTTTCCAAATTCGCCATGAATCTTAACACTTTCAAGTGTTCAAAAGATACTTGCGGAAAGAACTGTCAGGAGCCCTGAACATGGCTCAGGCATCACTAAGAACAATCAGTAGGCCCACACACTGGCAACAGTTTCTGTGTAGGAAAATAGTTACAGACAAATTTAAAAAAACAAAAACAAATATATAACAAAAAAAAAATGTTATATAAAGAAAAAGTTCCAGGACATGCCGGGGCTGGTTTTGGGAGCAATGTGTTTTTTGCTTTTAGTAGTATTAAAAATATAAGATACATATGACCTAATTGTTGTAACAAAGCTTATAACAACATAAGCTGGAAAGATTTTTTTTTCCGCAGACTATTTTTTAATTTACTGACATTGTTTACTTTTTTTCTTTGTCTGTTTGATGGATTTCTTTAGTACATTATTTGGGATATTTCCTATCCATTTATAAAAATCTGTGGAAATTCTGTGATGATTTGGAACCAAATGACCACAATTCTTCTGGACGAGACCAAACTTTATTGCAAGAGTTTTTGAGTATTGATGGAGGGTGATGTGGCTGTTGCTTCTCCCATCTGCAGTAATATTTACGCAATCCTCCACTGTATTGGGTCTAAGGTTATCCAGGTATCAAAGAGGCCAAAGGTACAAAAAAAAAAACATTGTGTCTTATTTATGTCATATTATCTGACTGATAAATCAGGGTTTGTAGTGAACCTTGGCTGAAGCACTCTGTTTAAAGAGGACCTTTCATGGTTTGGGGCACAGGTAGTTCTATATTCAGCGCACTGTCGGCTTTCCCGATCTGTGCCACGGGTAACGAGCTTTCGGTCCCGGTACCGTAGCTCTTTACAGTCAGAAGGGCGTTCCTGACAGTCAGTCAGGTACGTCTTTCTTCAAAGCAGCACCTATCGCACCGTGCTCTGAGACAGGGGAGGACGAGTATTATCAGGAGGGTAGTGGGCGTTCCTCCCCGGTCTCAAAGCACAGCGCTATTGGCGCTGTTTTGAAGAAGAATGTACCTGACTGACTGTCAGAAACGTCCTTCTGACTGTAAAGAGCTACGGTACCGGGACCGAAAGCTCTTTACCCGGGGCACAGATTGGGAAAGCTGACAGTGCACTGAATTAAGCGCACTGTCGGCTTTCCAGCAGTACATAGAACTGCCTGTGCCCCGGACCATGAAAGGTCCTCTTTAAGCACAAATGAAGATGAGTGCTGTACACCCTTGTGTGTAGGTACACTAAACTTTCCACTGCTACTCATCTACTAGCAACAGTATTTATGTAACGGAAAATAGTAATGTGTTGAATACTCAATGGCAGTCTGACTTGCGTTTTCTACACACTTAATATGCCTATGGTGGTTCATTAAATAACCGCTGCTTCCCCAGTGGAAGTAGTTTTTCCAAAGCACTGAGGGGGAAAAAACTAGATAAAAAAACAAAAAAAAATCAGCTGACACTGGTAAATACAATGTCTTTTGTGTGGGGGAAAAAATACTGATGTATTTAGTGTGTAAAAAGTGTAGTCAGTTCCCAGTCTAGAGTGAAATGTATTGCGCAAATGAAAATAGTCGTTTGTAAGTGAAAATAAACTATGATTTGAGATGGGGTTTTTTTTAGACATGTGTGTTTATCTGTCACTTTTTTTTTTAAACTCGTTTTATTGAAAAAGATGTAACAATGAAACAATACACTCAGGAGTACACATAATCAAAACATACAAAATAAAATACAATGAAAAGGAAAAAAGTCTAAACAAACAAAGATCCACCACACCGCCATCCCGACCCAGGCTAAACCCACCCCGCCTACAAAAGACGGAACAGAGAGTAAAGCAGTCCAGACAAGGGGGAGTACAGCATCATCCGGTGGGTAACCATCTTACTATGTGAAGGCGCCTAGTGCTGAGCGCATCGAGGAGGCAGAGTGTTGGGTATTAGGAGAATCACACCATGCTCCCCACACCTTGGTGAATTTTTGGGGGCAGCCCCTACCTTTATATATAATCTGGTTAAATGGAAGAATAGAATTGACCAGCCTCCGCCATTGAGATACTGATGGGGGGCGCGGGGCCATCCACCGCAGGGCGATGGCCTTCCTGGCATAGAACAGACATTCCCGAAGAAAAATCCGGGTGTGATGCTGCCACAACTCCTCATCCAATACACCAAATAAACAAACTTCAGGGGAAAACGGGACAGGGCGATCGAGGACGTCTATCAGGAGATCAACCACCCCTCTCCAGAAGGTCTGCACAACTGAACAGGTCCACATCATGTGCCAGAAGTCCGCTCGAGGATGCGGACACCGAAGGCAGTTCGGGCCCGGCAATCGACCCATCTTGTAAAGACGGGCAGGGGTCAAGTAGCACTGATGCAAAATGAAAATTTGGATCAGCTTATTGTTGGCTGAGGGCGAAACATACAGGGGAGATTCCAAAATGTCCTGAAACGTCTCATCTGTTAGCTCAGGAATATTGGTGCGCCAGCGGGACAGGGCCGGGGCCTCGGTCAGGGACACTTTCGCGTGAATCAGATGCTCGTAAAGGACCGAAATCAGACCTCCTGGGCCCTGAGAGCGTAGCACACCAATCAGTGGATACACAGAAATGGCACTAGGCTGGGTAGGGAATATAGAGGAAAGGGCATGGCGTATTTGGAGGAATCGGAAGAATTGATGGCGGTGAATCTCATGGGATACCTGCAGAGAATCAAATGTGACGAAGACTCCCTGCACATATAAATCCGACAGAAAGGACACCCCATAACGAGACCAGGATTGAGCATCGGGCAACTTGTAAAGGTCGGGTAAGCTAGGATTATCCCACAGGGGGGTCTCCGCAGGGGCGTCAGAATAGGACGATACTGCCCGGGCCTGTTTCCAGACCCGCGCCGCCAAAGCATGTAAGGGTAAGAGCTTGCCTCTGAACAGCTGAGGGTGGTCCAACACCGGCCATAGGATACGCAAGTCCAGGTGATGAGCCAAATGCGCCTCAGGGGCTCGTAGAGGCTCCGGGGAAAGCCAAGATTTGAGAAATCGAAGTTGGCTAGCTAAATAGTAGAGGAACAGGTCGGGAAGAGATGCACCATCAAGCTGTTTCGGTCTCTGGAGAGCAGACAATTTCAATTTGGATCTGGAATGGCCCCACACAAAGGATATCATTAGGGAGTCTAGCTGCTTAAAGAATCGGAGAGGCACAAGTACAGCTGAGTGGCTCAACACGTATAAGCACTTGGGTAAGACAATCATTTTAATTAAATTGATCCGACCCGCCACCGACAGAGGCAGCGCAGCCCATGTGTGAAACTTAATTCTAAAATGGGGAAGGAGTGGGAATACATTCAGATCTAGGAACCGTTTATGGTCTCTAGAGAGCACTATGCCAAGGTATTTGCAAGAGGAGACTACTGGCAGCCCACACATCACTCCCCCCTCCACTGCCGCTGAGGCACGACCAATACGCATATAAGAAGATTTGGCCCAGTTAGTGCGCAAACCTGAGTAATTGCCAAATATCTCTATTAGCTCCATGGCACGGGGCAATGATATAGAGGGTTGATTCAAAAAAAGGAGGAGGTCGTCGGCATAAAGCGCGACTCTTTCCTCTCGGGGACCAATAATTATTCCCTGATAAACAGGATCCCTCCGAAGAAGTATGGCCAGGGGCTCTATAGCTAAGGCAAACAGCAGCGGCGAAAGTGGACAGCCCTGTCGCGTGCCTCTACCCAATGAAAAATACGAGGACAGCGAACCATTAATGGATAGCGCTGCTCTGGGAGAGTGATACAAAAGGGATACCCAAGTAATGAAGCCATCACCAAATCCAAATCTACGCAAGGAACCCAAGAGGAAGGGCCATTCGACCGAGTCAAAGGCTTTGGTTGCGTCTAAGGAAGCAATCGCCCAATCCTCAGGAGAGACCGAACCAATCTGGGTCACCACCTGGACGCGCCGGAGATTATCAGATTTTCCCGGCATAAATCCAGTTTGGTCCAGATGGATCAAATCAAGGACTACCGTATTAAGCCTATTGGCCAGCATTTTGGCCAAAAGCTTGTAATCAATATTCAACAGGCTAATAGGTCTATATGAGCCGCAATCCAGCGGGTCCTTGTCTGGTTTAAGCAGCAATATAATGGTAGCATCATAAAAGGACGCCGGGAGACTGCGGCCATCAAAGGCGGACTTAAAACATTCCAACAGCACGGGGAGAAGCATATCCCGATACTGGGAATACACCTCTACAGGAATGCCATCTGGGCCCGGAGATTTCCCCGTTGCCATGCCGGACAGCGCCTCCGTCAACTCCTCCAACGTGAAGGGGGAGTCCAAAAAAGCACGCTGTTCAGCAGATAAGGTGGGAAAGGGGATGGAGTCCAGGTAAACAGACAGCTCTTGATCACTAGCCCCAAGTTTGGAGCAATATAGCTCACCATAATACTGGTGAAATCTATCACGGATGCCCTGGCTATTAGAAATAATGTCACCCGTGGCTGAACGCACACGGAGAATGGCAGGGGAGGCCGTATTCTGATGCACCAAATGGGCTAGCAAACTACTCGATTGATTACCCAGTTCAAAGAATCTCTGTTTATTAAAGAACATGGATCTACGTGCTTTGTCATGCAATACATGTAAATACTGTCTACCAGCATTTAGCCACTGGGATCTAGTCTCATCAGTTGGATTGGCAACATAGGCCGCCTCTAAGGAGGTACACTGAGTAGCTAAGCTAGTCTCCAGCTGTGAGGATTCCCTCTTAATGAAAGAAATAGAGGATTTAATACAGCCTCTGAGGTATGCCTTGGTGGTCTCCCAGAGAAGGGGTGGAGGGGCAGCCGGGGAGTTAACCTCCAGGAAAACTTGCAACTGATCGGGTATCCTGTCGTTTGGCAAAAACAATTTGAGCCAGAAGGGGTGTATGCGGCTGCTCTGGTGTGTCCTAACAGTGTCCCCATGATTTAACGTAACTAGTAAAGGAGAGTGGTCTGAAACTGCCCTGGGTAAATAAGATGCCGACTGCAGGATAGAACACGTTTTAACATTCCCAAACGCATAATCAATGCGGGACAGGGCATGTCTATGGGCTGAATGACAGGAGAAGACTCTAGAGTCGGGAGACAGCATCCTCCACAGGTCCCGCCATCCCAACTCCTGGACCAACCTGGCCATGGGAGTGGGACGGGAGGAGGGCGGAGGATCTGAGCCAGTATAAAACTGGTCCAGGGCACCATTCATCACTTTATTAAAGTCACCCAAACAAAGAACCACTGCCCCAGGAAATCTGGACACAAACTGGGCCGCTGTTTGAAGCACAGAAAGATCCGATGCAGGGGGCAAATACACACCCAGTATTACATACAAGGTCGAGTCAATCCATGCTTGAACATACACATATCGCCCCTCAGGATCCCTCTCTACCACACCCGGCTCCCACCTCAGGCTACGGTGCACCAAAACAGACACCCCCCTGGAGAAGGAAGTATGCATGGAGTGAGCCGCCCATTGAACCCATGGTTTCCGCAGCCAACCAGAGTTTTCCGACACCAGGTGGGTCTCCTGGAAACACAAAATATGGGGGTTAATCTGTCGGATTTGGGAAAAGATAGTGGAGCGTTTACGCGGGTTACCCATACCCTTCACATTCCAGGAGAGGATATTAAGGGACGCCATGACAATCTATTACCCAATAAGTACAGGATGGGGACATCAGGACACGAGGACAAGACAGCGTGTGGCAGATCAAAAAGTACATAAGAACATAAACAGAACACAACAGCGCACCCACAGGGGGTGCAACAGATCGAGCAAACAATCTTAGAATACTGGACATACCAGCATTGCGGCTACAAACAACGGGGGAGAAAGTGCACCCAATACCGATGTAGTTCTGGGCACTCTCTCAAGAAAATCAGCGCAGTAAAGCTAGACACAAACATGTAGCAGAGCCGAAAATACAGAGCCATAACAATTGGAGCATCCTAGGCACCTGGACCAAGCAAATCAGCAAAATGGTGAAACGTCCTCCCGTGCAGTGGAATCAAAAGGATACATAACAGATATGTCAAAGAGTTCGATGCAAAATAAGTCCAAAACACAAGGCCATACATACGATCCGGAAGGACCTCTCACCACCAGGACGCAGGGTCAACGTCGCGGAGATCCAAGAAGGAGGGATAACCAGTCCTCAGCATCCTTAGGTGAAGTAAAAAAAAAAGGAGCGTTCACCGTGAACAACACGAAGCCGGGCCGGGTATACCATGGAATATTGGATAGCCTTCTCACGCAATCGTCTCTTGACCGCCACAAAGGATGCCCGGGTCTTCTGAAGAGCAGCCGAGAAATCAGGGAAGATCGCCACCGTGGCTCCATTGAACTTAATTTCCCCGGCCTGGCGTGCAGCTCGCAAAGTAGCATCACGATCCGTACTGTTGATCAGTCGGGCCAGCAGAGGGCGTGGAGGTGCTCCGGGCGGAGGAGGTTTGGCGGGGACCCTATGGGCCCTCTCAACCGCAAAGATCGATGAAAACTGAGCGTCCGGAAAAGTATCACGCAGCCACTTTTCAACAAAGGAACGAGGGTCAGCGCCCTCTGCCCGCTCCGGAAGACCCAGGATACGAAGGTTGTTGCGACGCAGTCTGTTCTCCAAATCGTCCGCTCTTTGCGTCCAGAGGTTTGCCGCCCGCTCCAACTCCTGTATTTTGGCAGGGAGGGGCTGTAAAGAGTCCTCAGCCTGGGAAATGCGATCTTCCACCTCGCCCACTCTGCCCCGTAGAGTTTGAAAATCTTGGCGAAGCAGACCGAGGTCAATCTTAACCTCCTCAATTTTGCCAGTCAGGGAGGAAGTGCCGGCTTGGATCGCTTCCAGCAACTGGGCAGTCACTTGTTTCAGGGTGGGTTCAGTATCCTCCATGGAAGAGCCAGAAGGAGAGGCAGCAGGTGAGACAGGGGCAGGGGGGGTGGCAGATCTAGCAAACCTCTGTAGACGGTCATTGGTAGAGGTGGACTGCGGGCGACTCATCTGGGAGAGTCTACTGCCGCCTTTTTTGCGTGCTGCGGAGGTAGGTATGGTGGCGGTTATACAGTACCAGCTCGCAAGGGCAAGTCACCGCGGGAAGTATAGGCAAACCCAGGCAGTCAATATAAAAAGAAGCGATAGTCCATTATAGGCTACCCAGTGGTCAGGAGGAACACCAGAAATAAAGAAGTAGCAGGATGGCTGGGCGAGCAGGAGATGGATGGGACACCAAGGTACCGCAGGCAGGGGCACAGGCGGGCAGCAGGCAGATCAAGCAGTCAATTAGCAGACCCCAACAGACTGACCGGAGGAGCTAGCTGAGGGTCACAAGGCAAGCAGGCTGGGAGACACCAGTGGAAGGGCAGCGGTACAAGTGCAGGCAGGGGGCAGTGCAGAAGCTGGTTCCCAACACAGGCCGCACTCACCAGCCGACGTCAGGAGGCAGGATCCGACGGGTGAACCGAAGGCAGCCAGGGTCTCAGGGAGAGCAGGAGCCTGTTGTGTCTGTATGCAGGCAGGCTGGAAGACGTGCCGCCGTAGGACCCGGACCGCGGCTGGAGGAATACGCTGCTCCGCCGCACCGGAAGTGGTGAAGATGGCCGACAGCCTCGTGGAGAGGTAGCAGGCCGCAAACCCCACAGATGCGTTGCCGGGAAGGAGCGCTGCCACGGAGGCCCCCGGACGGATGGTCCAGCACAGGAGGGAAGGAGCAGAAGTCAGGAGGTCCAGGGCACCAGGAATGCAGGATGGGAGCAGGATAATTAGGCCGGCTCGGGACGGAGCTCTATCTACTCGCGGCCGTCCAGCTCCATGCGCAAGCCACGCCCCCCTTATCTGTCACTTTTTAAAGATTTTATTTATGCATTTAAAAAAAATTAAACAAGATAACAACAGTAGCAGCATAATAGATGCATACAAAAGCCACAGTAATTGGCATAAGATATACAGGATTCCATTGTGAGAGTCAATACACAAAGGGGTTATATCAAAATATGAGTAAATAACTCTATTCGCTATATCACACACAGCAACAGACAAACAGCCATTCCCTGTCGTCCCACCAGGGGCACAATACAGGGTATCTCGGCCCCTGTATGCTGGTAGGACAGGCGGAATTTTAATCAGCCAAATTAACATACCTGGCTTCAGCCCTATTAGAGGGCACAGGGACACACCCCCCCCCTTGCGTGTTTTTTTCTGTCCTGTGTGACCAAGGACAGGTGGGGAGGACATTGTGTCCTCTTAGGGGGCTCGGGCCAGGGACTTACCTGTTTTCCTGGGTCTCCCAGCTTTTTTCTTTTTTCATCTTCTTTCCTTGCTTCCTGTGCAGTCTGCTGGAAGGTTAAGAATATCAGGTTACCGTTTGATAGCCCCCCCCCCCCCTCTCTTGTCTCCTCTGCTTCTCTCTCTCTACCTTTTGTGTCAGATTAATGCCCTTGCTTCTACACAGCCCTTTTTCTTCCTTGCAGAGCATTCTTGTTGCAGTTGGCAGCTTGTCTCCGCTGTTTCAGTAGGGAGTTACCGCTCACTGTACTGCTGTGGCTTGCGGTCTAGTCACGGCCGGAACCTAGAGTTAGGTTCCGTGTTGCGGAGGGGGACCTTTTCCCTGGCGCACCGCTACTTCCCGTCCACGTGTGCGGCTAGATTTGGGGATTTGTTTCACGTTTGGAGCGCTGTTTCTTTCCTGGATGGGGTCGGAATCCTGGGGGGGGGGGAGAAGTTCTTTTTTGGGGGAGATAAAGTATTTTTTTTGCAGTGCAGCGGCTCGGTCAGGGAGCTGCCTGCTTAGGTCACGGCTGGCCCCGCCCCTTCCTGAGGCGTTGGCTTATAAGCAGGCCTCATTGCCTTTCTAGTTTGTTTGCTAGTGAGGGCTTTCTAATTCTCTAGGTGTTACTGTTAGCCTGTGACCTTTTTGCTCTTTCCTGCTTCGGGCACTCTGCTGCAGTCTGTGGATCTACTGTTGTTGCTGTTCTCACCAGCTGTCTAACATCTCTGCACTTTGCGGCTGCACCTACTACTACTACTGTCACTCCTGCGCTGGGCACAGTTAGTAAGGTTTTTTCATTTTTTTTTTTTAAAAAGAACAAACAAACAAAAAAATTCTCCTTAACCCTTGCCTTATTTTAGGTGTATCTTCACCATGTCATCATCTACCACCCCCGGATGACCGAAGAGGAAGGAAAAGTTCCTCAAAAAGGAGACATTTATCCTGCTTGGGTTGTGAACTTCCACTCCCAGACAGTGTTAGTGGGAAACTTTTAGATACAGTATTATCCTGATGGAATATTAACCTTGTGTTTCCAAGGGTATAATCGGACACGCTGTTGTTCCTGCCGTGGGCCTCTTCCTGAAGGTCCCACTTCAAATGATGTTGTAGCTTGGGTTAATGAGTTTATGGTGAGTTCGTTTCTGGCTGTAAGTGGAAGTAGGTATCTTCCTTCCCGCTGGTAAGCATCCTCTCTTTTTAAAAGTTTTAGGAGGATTTGCTGAAGTATATCCGTAGCTCCCTAGCTCAACTCTCAAAGAAGCAGAGCACCGAAAGACACTCTCTTTCATTGCCCTCCATGTAGAGGATGACCCGATGATTTCGGATGAAGTGGAATCCGTAGTTTCCAGCAGACTTATTTTCCATTGGGATAAAACACCTAGGCTGCTGAAGTCCATCCGGTCAAGAGGGGACCTGGACGTTGAAGGGGAAGCCTCCACGTCTGCCTCTGGGAGTCCGAAGGGCCTTCCATGCAGACGCTGCTCTGACTGCGGTCATGGAGCAGGAATGGAAACAAACTGAAAAGGCTCATTTGGCCACTAGAGTTTTTAAAAATCTCTTCACTATAGTTCCATCACAGTTGGATCGGTGGGGACCTCCCTTGAAGGTGGACCTTGCAGTAGCAAAGATGTCGCGCAAGACTGTTGTTCCCATGGAGGATGGCTCTAATTTGGTGGATCCTCTGGACCGAAGAAGTGATTCCACCTTGAAAAAGATTTATTCTTCCTCTTCAGCTCAAGCATCAATCTCCATCACGTCTGCTGAAGTAGCCGATGACTTGCGGGCACATATTTCCCAGCTGGAAAGGGACATTGACACCGGAGCTCCGATATTTTGGCCTCTTTGGAGCCCATCCAGTTGGCGGCGGACTTCCTGGGAGAATCTTCCAAACAACAGTTGAGACTCGCCTCTAAAGCCATGGCACAGTCTACAGCTGCCAGAAGACCACTCTGGCTCAGACCGTGGAGGGACGATGTTGCCTCTAAGTACGCCTTTTGTGCACTTCACTTTGAACCTCGGAAGGTTTTCAGCCGTGGGCTGGACGTCCTAATAGAAGGACTGACAGAAGGGAGAGGAAGGTCCCTGCCACAAGCTTCCCGGCGTAGGTGTGCTCCCCCTTCTAGAGGTAGAGGTTCCTCCATGTAAGCTAGACCCCAGCCTCAGAGGCGTGCTAGATATCGCTTCAGAGAAGACCCTAAGAAGAGACCTAATTTTTGAAGGCGCGCCGCTCTCTGTGGCCCAAAGCCCTGTGGGAGGACATCTCTCCCACTTTTCCATCATGTGGCACAATCTAATAAGAGATCCTTGGGTGTTACAAGTAATAGAATATGGGTATCTCATAGAATTTATCCATCCTCCCCCAAACAGCTTTATACGTACCTTACCCAGGTGAAGGGGGGATGTCTTATTTTCGGGGAAACAGGGTAGTAGAGGATCAGTTGAGTCAGGGTATTACCGTATCAGGAGAATGGTCTCTCCATCAAGACGTGTGACCAACAGATCGTCCAAAAATGGGGTCTTCAGGAGGTCGATCTTATGGCAACCTGACTCAACGCCAAGGTACAAACCTTCTGCTCACTTTACCAGGAGGACAATCCCTTGGCAGTGGATGCCCTGTCCATCCTGTGGAGGTTCAGGCTGGTATACATCTTCCCTCCAATTCCCATCATACACAGGGTATTGATGAAGATAAGACAGGACCAAGTCTCAAGTATTGCCATAATCCCGTTCTGGCCAAACTCATGAGGATGTGTCGAGGCGTATACTGGAGGCTTTCCCCTCCCAGACCTGGTGACCCTAGGAGAGCTGAGCTGCCAGGATCTGAGGAGACTCAACCTAACAGCCTGGAGGTTGACCAGTCCCTATTGAGGAATAGAGGACTGTCAAGAGCTGTCCTGAGAACTCTTTCCTGTTCAATGTCCTGTAGAATTGGTAACATCTTCAGCTCCTGGAGTCGGGAACATGATGTGGACCACTCCAACCCCCCATTGGTGTCGATCTTGGATTTTCTTCAGCACGGACTCGACAAAGGGCTCACTGTTTCCACCCTCAAGGTTCATGTAGCCGCTTTGTCCGCCTATCTGGGTTAGGCGTCTATCTCAAGAGCCTTTAGTTAGCACCTTTCTAAAAGGGGCAACTCGGTTCAGACCAGCAGTTGCTGCTCCTGTCCACCAGTAGGGCCTCAGTATGGTCCTAACGGCACTCTGTTGTTCACCATTTGAGCCTCTAGAAGAAGCAGATTTAAAATTTCTCACGTACAAGGTCGAATTCATTTTGGCAATCACTTCTGCCAAAAGGGTAGGGGAATTACAGGCACTCTCCTCGGAGGCCCCATACACCGTATTCTTTGAGGACAGAGTCCAGCTCCGATTTTTACCGGTATTTGGGCCTAAGGTGCCATCACTCTCCAACATTAGCCAACTAATTTCATTACCTGTGTTTTATTCCTCTCCCTCCTGTCCGGAGGAATACAGATTACAAACTTTGGATCTGGCCAGATGCCTCAAAATTTATCTGAGGCGTGCAAGCAAGATTAGAAGATCTGAGAATCTTCTGATCAATTTCATTGGTCAACACAAGAGGCTTAAAGTCTCAAAACCATCCATATTCCGGTGGGTGAAGGAAGCTATTAAAATGACTTTCTCAACACAGGACTTACCTCCTCCTGCTTTTCTCACAGCTCACTCCACAAGATCGGTCTCTACCTCCTGGGCAGAGAAGAAGGCCTTGCCGCTTGACCAAATCTGTGCTGCGGCCTCATGGTCCTCAGAGTCCACATTTGTTAGGCACTATCGTATTTGGGGTTTTTTTGTTGTTTTTTTTTTTTTATGTAGATTGTGAGCCCCACATAGAGCTCACAATGTACATTTTTCCCTATCAGTATGTCTTTTGGAATATGGGACGGAAATCCATGCAAACACGGGGAGAACATACAAACTCCTTGCAGATGGTTTTATGCCCTTGGCAGGATTTGAACACCAGGACTCAAGCGCTGCAAGGCTGCAGTGCTAACCACTGAGCCACCGTGTGGCACTATCGTATTTTTACTCGTGCCACAGAGGCCACTGCCATTGGGTGTACCATACTTGCCTCTGCAGAGTAAGTGTCCCTCTCTAGGGGATTGCTTGCTATCTCCTCATACTGTGCAGCTGGTGGGACGACAGGAAATGGTTGATTATGTAGATAATCTGTTTTCCCTTAGTCCCAACAGCGGCACAAGGCTTCCCTCCCTATATTGTTTCTACCGTTGTTGTTAAATATGTTGTTTGTATTACTCTTGTATTTATACGCAAGGGGGAGGTCCCTGTGCCCTCTTATAGGGCTGAAGCCAGGTATGTTTGTAATGTCAGGAGGTATGGCTGCATTGTTAGAACATGGAGGCTTGCTGCAATCATCCCAATCCAGCAGGGGGAGCCAGTTCTCAGCTAGAGACAATAGAGTGACCTGGGAAAGTAGAAGCTGGGGGCACAGGAAGTGGAGGTCACACAGTGTTTCCAGGGGAAGAAGACTACAGTGCTGGAGAGCAGAAGCAGTGTCTGCCAACAAAAAGCAAGAGTGCTGTCATATAGTGACCAGAGCCAAGCAGAACAGCCCAGTGAAGCACAGAAGTGCTGAAGCAAACACTGAAGAAGGAGAGCAATACAGAGCAGTGCAAGTAACTGTAGTGCAGAACACTTGTGATAGAAGTGCAGAAAAGACACAGAAGTGTGCAGCCAGCTTCCCCACTGCAATAAGGAGAAAGGTACTACCTTGGAAAGAGACAGAGCATGAGCCCCAGAGGAATCCAGTGCCCTCCAGCAGGATCAGTAAGCAAAGCCCATTGAGAGACTGTAACAAGTGACACAGTGCCACTAAAGCTGTAGCTATACCCCTCCTTTACATACCCACGTTCTTATAGAGACTATGTCCCTCCAGTATATGATTTACCTGTTGCAATAGTTCAAGAGCCTGTTGCTGTGTTCAAGAATCATAACAAGTAAAGCCATTCCTGTTTTATTCCGTTGTCTGAGTGAGTTTGTTGCCAGTCACCTGCACCTCTTACACGTGGCGTAGTCGGCAGGATGGAAACAAATATGGTGACAGAAGGGGCAACATCCTCAGTGGGGGCGCTACTGAGCCATCTGCCCAAGTTTAATGGATCTAATGTGTTACTAGAGGACTGGAAAGAGAGGCTGGAGGGAGCTGCACGTCTATGTAATATTGCCTCACATCTGAAAGCAGAGCTTGCCTTGAACACATTAGAAGGGGAAGCCAGAAAGACAGTACTGCTGCAGCCGGCGAGGTCAAGACAGACGTTTGAACAGATCTCAAGCATCCTGGAAGATGTATATGGGGATACGACATCTGAAGCTATGCTGAGGAAGAGATTCTTCACCAGATACCAGGGGGAAGATGAAACACTACCCCAATATGCAAATGGCTTGCAAGAGCTTATGGCCACATTACAAAGAAAAGAAGGACAGGCAGTCACATCCATCACTAATACAGAAGTGGTCCTGCGAGAGCAGTTTCTCCTTGGCCTGAGGAGCCAACCATTACGGAGGATCCTACGTGAGAGATTCAAGTCGGAGCCCCACTCAACCTTACACCAGGCGCTAAAGGAAGCCATTGTCTTGGAAAAAGAGGAACTGGGTACTATGAATCCAATAGCCCACCAAGCAGAGGTGACACCATCCAAGGAGAAGGGTATGGAGGCCCGGCTGTCATCATTAGAAGAGGTGATTAGAGAACTGAAACAGGCACTGACTGTGAGAGAGGAGAGAGTGGCACCTCAGACCCATGATAGAGGGCAGTCCTACCCTGTTCCCAAACAGTCCTACAGAGGGGCCCGACCTGCAAGAAGATGCTGGACATGTAACCAAGAGGGACACTTAGCAAGGAACTGCCCCAACCGTGGCCTTAGCCGCAACCAGAGGGATTTAAACTAGCCCCACCTGCGATTGAGGGGCAAATCGCAGGAGGAAGCACAGAATTGCGCCCCTTTCTTGAAGCTATGGACTTAGTGGGAGAGAGCCCAGTCGTTACAGCCAAGTTCAATGGAATAGAACTGTCCTGTCTACTGGACACGGGGTCACAAGTGACAACAATGGCCAGGGAAATCTTTGAGGCTCACTTTCCCTCCTCCCTACACCGGGACAGTGCAGACTGGGTGAATCTGAAAGCTGCCAATAGTCTTCCTATTCCAACAGTTGGAGTCATGCAGGTCGACATTGAGCTTTGGGGCCGGACCATGAAGAAGAAAGGAGTGGTGGTGGTACAGAGAGCAATGGACTCAGAAGTCCCTGTGATACTAGGAATGAATGTATTGCGAGAACTAGATGGACTGATGGCTCGAGAGTTGGGTCCCAAATATTGGAAGAATGTCCCAAACTTGAAACCACCACAAGTGGCCCTACAGAGATCACTCAAACAGTGTCGGATGCAAGCGACCTTATCCAGCTTAGCAGGAAAAGTGGGATGTGTGAGAGTACCCTGTTCAACTACCTTGGAAGTGCCAGCTGGCCATGAGGTGTTGCTGCCCCTGCCAGTGGGCACCAGTCACAGATTGCTTGGGGCTACAGTCATGATAGAGCCTGTGCTACAGAGAGAAGGGATAGCTGTGGGACGAACTTTGTGCACAGTCCAGGATGGCCAAGTACTGATGAGATTAATGAACATTAATAACCACAGTGTTGTTCTGGCACCCAGGGAACTGGTGGCAGATGTGTTTCCCATCCAGGAGGTTCAAGCTCTACAGGAACCTAGCTGGCACATCAAGTCGACTGACATGACTACTACCACTCTCACCTTGTGTCAAGTAATGACTGAATCTGTCGGGACGACAGGAGCACAGCTCCTGAAAGAGGTACATTTGGAAGGTGCCGAGATGTCTAAAGAGGAAAGGGAGCAGTTGGCCAGGGTCCTGGGGTCTCACCTAAGTGCTTTCTCCCGTCATGAAGGAGACTTTGGAATGACACACACAGTGGAACATGAAATTCCTACTGGAGATGCTCGACCAGTGAGGGAACGCTACCGACAAATACCACCAGCACTGTACCAAGAGGTCAAGACCCTGCTAAAGCAAATGCAGGAAAGTTGCATTGTCCAGCCTAGCAAGAGCCCGTGGGCCTCACCCATTGTACTTGTAAAGAAAAAGGATGGGACTCTGCGATTCTGTGTGGACTACAGACGCTTGAATGCATGTACAGTTCGGGATGCATACCCACTCCCTCGTATAGAAGACTCCTTGGCGGCCCTGGGCCGTGCCAAATTCTTCTCTACTCTGGACCTGGCAAGTGGATACTGGCAGGTGCCAGTGGCAGCAAAAGACAGAGAAAAGACAGCGTTTGTTACGCCCATGGGGCTGTATGAGTTTCTCCGGATGCCCTTTGGACTGAACAATGCCCCAGCTACTTTCCAGAGACTAATGGAGTTGTGTTTGGGTGACTTGAACTATGAATGCCTGCTGATCTACCTATATGATATAATCATCTTCTCATCCAGCTTTGCAGAACACTTAGAGCGGCTGGATGTGGTCCTCAGCCGCTTAGAGAAGCATGGGTTGAAGTTGAGACCCAGTAAATGCCATTTGTTCCAGAAGAGCATTGAGTATCTAGGCCATGTAGTGACAAGGGAAGGAGTCCAGCCCATGAATTCAAAGATTCACGCTGTACAACAATGGCCTGTACCCAGTAGCGTCAGTGAACTGCGGGCCTTCCTGGGCCTGGTAGGGTATTACCGGCGATTCATCAAGGATTTTGCCCAGGTAGCAGCACCCTTATACACCCTCCTCCATGGATGCCCAAATGGAGAAGCAAAGAGGAAGCTTTTCAATTGGAATGAGGAGGCAGAACTGGCTTTTAGGGAGCTCAAAAAGTTATTGACCAGTGCTCCCATTCTGGCCTATGCAGATTTCACAAGGCCCTTTGTGTTGCAAACAGATGGAAGCCTGAAGGGACTGGGAGCTGTACTGGCCCAAGAACAAGAAGGCCAAGAGCGAGTGATAGCCTATGCCAGTAGAAGTCTGCGGGAGAGTGAGAAGAACCCTGACAATTACAGCTCATTCAAACTTGAACTGTTGGCAGTGGTGTGGGCAGTGACTGAAAAGTTTGCAGACATCCTGACTGGAGCAGAGTTTGTACTGATGACTGATAATAACCCACTGGTTTACCTGAATACTGCCAAACTAGGAGCCTTAGAGCAGCGGTGGGAAGCTCGCCTCAGTAAATTTAACTTTAAGACGCAATACAGGCCAGGACGGAGTAATGCTAATGCAGACGCCTTGTCTCGTAACCCGTTGGAGAATCCCAGTGGTCCCACAGATGAAGAGCGAGAGGAGGTCGAGACCCCCGATTTCGGTAAAGCGCCTCAACCACTGAAGAGTGCTCCAGTCCAGGAGAGGGAACCTGCAGTTGAGGTCACTGCTGGAGGGTCCATGGAAGAGTGGAAGGACTGTCAGCAGCGAAACTCACAGATTGCCAGAGTAAGAGAATGGCTCCTTAACGATTACCAGCCAGCATACAGTATGCGGGAGACCTTGACACCATTTGAGAGGAAGTTGTGGCAGCAGAGAGACCGTCTGACCTTCCGTGAGGGAGTCCTATGCAGAAGAATACAGCTCCCTACAGAGATTGGTCCCACCTGGCAAGTAGTAGTGCCGGATAGTGAAATAAGGAGAATAACAGAGTGGATGCATGAAAGGAAAGGGCATTTTGGACCGGCCAAGACTTATGCATGGTTGCAGAGATTCTACTATCATCCCAATTTACAAAGAGTGGCCCACGACATTTGCAGAAACTGCCGAAACTGCAACCTAGCAAGAGCTGGGGATCAACAGGCCCCAATTGGCATTATACAGACTGGTTACCCACTACAGCTTCTGATGATGGACTATCTGTCGGTAGGAGAGTCCCTGCGTGGATACAAGTATCTGCTAGTCATGGTGGACCACTTTACTAAGTTTGCAGTAGCAGTCCCGACCCGGGACCAAACTGCAGAATCGGCAGCACAAAGCCTGTGGAAGAATTTCATCCTGCCTTATGGCTGTCCTACGCAACTGCACTCTGACCAAGGGGCTTGCTTTGAAGGCAGAGTGATTGAAGAGCTATGTCGGCTGTACCAGATTCGAAAAACACGCACAACACCCTACCATCCACAGGGAAATGGTGCATGTGAGCGCTTGAACAGAACACTACTACAGCTGTTGCGAACATTGGAGGAACAGAAAAAGGAGAGATGGCCAGACTTTATTGCAGAATTAGTGTGGGTGTACAACAACACAGTGCATTCAGCCACCGGTTATTCACCCTTTTTGCTGATGTTCGGGAGAAATGGAAGGTGCCCTCTGAATATGATGATGTCTGTCAGTGAAGAAGGTGAGGGGTGGACCCCTGAGACTTGGATGGGAGACCATCGGAAGAAGGTACAAGAGATGTATGACCTGGTTGCCCAACGGCTGGGCCCCCGCACATTATCTGCAAACAAGAAATTGAGGGAATTGCCGTTGCAGGTGGGAGATCGGGTAATGGTACGAAATTGGACTGCCAGAAGGGCTGGGAAGTTGCATTGGCGGTGGGAGACCACTCCTTACGAAGTACTCCAGCAACCCAATCCAAGCATTCCAGTGTTCAAGGTGAAACCTGAAGGTGCAAATGGACCTGTGCGCACAGTGCACCGAAATATGCTCAGGCCATGTACTTTTCTGAGAAGGGCTCCTGAGCCCATACCAGAGAGCCCCAACATGACAGCAAGGCCGTCTGGGGAAGAGGAATGGTGGGTACCACCTCTACCAGAACCAATCTCCTTGGAAAGAAGGGAAGAACCAGTTGTTCAACAAGAGGAGAACAATGGTTCACCTGTGGAGCAGCCAGTTGAGCTACGACATTCTCAGCGTTCTAACTTTGGAAGGATGCCTGCCCGTTATAATGACTATGTCCGGGGTACTCAGGTTGCCGGGACGGCCACCCTCAAATCGGGGAGAGAAGGTGTAATGTCAGGAGGTATGGCTGCATTGTTAGAACATGGAGGCTTGCTGCAATCATCCCAATCCAGCAGGGGGAGCCAGTTCTCAGCTAGAGACAATAGAGTGACCTGGGAAAGTAGAAGCTGGGGGCACAGGAAGTGGAGGTCACACAGTGTTTCCAGGGGAAGAAGACTACAGTGCTGGAGAGCAGAAGCAGTGTCTGCCAACAAAAAGCAAGAGTGCTGTCATATAGTGACCAGAGCCAAGCAGAACAGCCCAGTGAAGCACAGAAGTGCTGAAGCAAACACTGAAGAAGGAGAGCAATACAGAGCAGTGCAAGTAACTGTAGTGCAGAACACTTGTGATAGAAGTGCAGAAAAGACACAGAAGTGTGCAGCCAGCTTCCCCACTGCAATAAGGAGAAAGGTACTACCTTGGAAAGAGACAGAGCATGAGCCCCAGAGGAATCCAGTGCCCTCCAGCAGGATCAGTAAGCAAAGCCCATTGAGAGACTGTAACAAGTGACACAGTGCCACTAAAGCTGTAGCTATACCCCTCCTTTACATACCCACGTTCTTATAGAGACTATGTCCCTCCAGTATATGATTTACCTGTTGCAATAGTTCAAGAGCCTGTTGCTGTGTTCAAGAATCATAACAAGTAAAGCCATTCCTGTTTTATTCCGTTTTCTGAGTGAGTTTGTTGCCAGTCACCTGCACCTCTTACATGTTCATTTGGCTGATTAAAATTCCGCCTGTCCTACCAGCACACAGGAGCAGAAATACCCCGTATTGTGTTGGGACAAAGTGAAAACAGATTATTTACATAATCAACCATTCACCATTCATACCACTCTGTACCCCAAGCCCTGAGAACACAGCTAACTAAATATCAGTCTTATGAAAAAAAATATATAAGCTGCTGCACACACTAGTGTTTGAAAGAATGTGACTATTAAAGAGGCCAAAAATTATTACAGAAATTACGCCATGGACAAAAAGTTATTCAGCATATAGGAAGGAAAAGCATGCTAGATCAGGGATTTTGACGTTTCGGTCATGTGACCTTCATTAGAAACGATCTAGAAATAATCATAAGCAAAAATAATCAGATAACACGATGGATAGTCGACAAAGCAATGTCCTGGCTGTAAAATATAGGATCAGAGAAGGAGAAAGCAAAATTCTTAAAGGGATTCTACCACTAAAACACATTTTTTTCTAGTTACCACGTCGGAATAGCCTTTAAAAAGTCTATTCGTGTCTTACCTGTGGAAGTGCTCTCCGCCGCGCCGTTCGTTCAAAATACCGGTTTGTACCGGTATGCTAATGAGTTCTCTCGCAGCGATGGGGGCGTCCCCATCGCAGGAGCAGCGATGGGGGCGTCCCCATTGCAGCTCGAAAACCGACCGCAGCGCCGCCTCTCTGGTCTTCTGTATCCTCCCCTTGCTTTTTCAGCGTCTGTCGGACGCCTGCGCAGTATGCTCTCTGTTCGGCGAAGATTGCCGAACGTACTGCGCATGCGCGAAATTGCAGTGCCCGCACTATGGCTGGGACCGCAATTTCGCGCATGCGCAGTACGTTCGGCAATCTTCGCCGAACAGAGCGTACTGCGCAGGCGTCCGACAGTACGCTGAAGAAGCAAGGGGAGGACACCGAAGACCAGAGAGGCGGCGCTGCGGTCGGTTTTCGAGCTGCAATGGGGACGCCCCCATCGCTGCTCCTGCGATGGGGACGCCCCCATCGCTGCGAGAGAACTAATTAGCATACCGGTACAAACCGGTATTTTGAACGAACGGCGCGGCGGAGAGCACTTCCACAGGTAAGAGACGAATAGCCTTTTTAAAGGCTATTCCGACGTGGTAACTAGAAAAAAATGTGTTTTAGTGGTAGAATCCCTTTAAGAAATAAAAAATAAAATATATAAAAAATAAAAAAAACGCCCATTGAAATAAAAAGAAATGATAATAGAGTGAGGAGACCAAATAGTGAGGAAATAGGAGTAACATAAATATCTTGAAGTACATAGATTGTATAGAAAAGGTACCCTTGTACATATAGTAAGGACTAAGTGGGAAAGCTCTGTAAAAGCTAAATCAAAAGGAAAAGGAAAGAAAAAAGAGACATAAACCACTATGATGAGGCAGCCGAGACTAGATAGGAGTGCACACAGAGCAAGTATAAGTAAGGAAAGTATCCATATGTGGAGAAGAGAACCAATTGCAACCAATTCTGGGGAGCAGAATAACAGCATCGCTTCTGCCGCTGCTGGCTTCATGCAGGGCAGGAGCATAGTGATGTTTCAGGCATCTGTGCTGGCGTCTAACCGGCCCCGGCATCCGCCTCTCTATTACAGCGGATGCCGGGTCTGTATTGGCGGCCCCTTCCCCCCAAAGGGTAAACTATCCCCCCCCCCTCCAGGCTCGCTCCCGTGCACTTAGCCCCTCCTCCCTCCCCCCTCAGAGCAGCGGATACATCACTTGACTTATGAACAGATAAGTCAAGAGATGTGTCAAAAAAAATAATAATAATGTGATATAGTGGACAAACAAAGCAGTTTTGCTGAAGCAATGTATTTAGGAAAAGTCTTACATCTGCGCAAGGCTACCGGTAAGGGACGTGGACAAGGCCATGGGCGAGGCCGGGGGCGTGGGAATGCTGCTGGGGAGCAAGGTCGCAGTGAAGCCACAGCGCATTCCGTGCCTACTCCTCAGGGGCAGCAAGCATTGCGCTTCTCCACAGTCCCCGGCTTGCTGGCCACATTAAGTGGGGTGCAGGGCACAAACCTAACTAGGCCCGAGCACCAGGAACATGTGTTACAATGGCTGGCGGAAAATGCTTCCATCACATTATCCACCAGCCAGTCAGCCTCTACCTCAACTCCTCCTACTACACAACATTCTGGTCAGCCTTCCTCCCAAAATGCCCAATCTTCCCAGCAGAGTAATCCCAACTTTCCCTGCTCCCAGGAGCTGTTCTTTGGTCCTTTAACTGTCCCTCTCCCTGTCCCTCCATTTCTCGATTCCACGGAGCTACCAGACGACTTTCTGCATCCAGATGCCCAAACACTGGAGCTTCCTCCATCTCCTGTTGATTTTGTTGTTGTTGACCAGCAACTCACCCTCAGTTAGATGATGAGACACAGTTGCCATCAGGGCAGCCTTGTTGCCATGTGCGGTGTGCAGAAGGAGGAGGCAAGAGAGGAATTGGCAGAGGAGGTGGTGGACGACGAAGACACTGACCCGACCAGGACAGGGGGGATGTCAAGCGGGGGAAAGCAGTGTCGATGTTGAGGGAGGTGCAGCACCAAAGAGGCATGTCCAGAGGCAAAGGTCAGCTGCTTCACCGAAGCCAGGCCACACCCAGAATGGCTCAAGATATTCCCTATCATAACCAGCCCAGAAAAACTCCCCCATCAAGGGCACATTCCTCGATGGTGTGGAGATTTTTCAAGGAATGCGCGAAGGACAAATATAGTGCGGTTTGCACAATTTGCTAGTGAGTAGGGGCTCTGAAAAGAGCAACGTTTCGACCACTTCCATGCGCCATTATTTGGAATCCAAGCACTGGACTCCCACTGTTGTCAGTGCTGGTGCTGCAGTCCAGAGCACCAGCCAGGACACCGCAACACTTTGGGGACTTCTCTCTCATCCTCCTCTGTTCCTGTCTCAGCTCCTTCTCCTGCACCATCATGCGCCTCCTCCCAGCAACCCACCATCTCTCAGACATTTCAGCGCAGGCAAAAATACAGTGCTAACCACCCACATGCGCAAGCCTTGAACGCGCATGTCTCCAAACTCCTGGCCCAGGAGATTTTGGCGTTCCGGCTTGTGGAAACTCCAGCGTTCCGGGACCTGATGGCAATTGTGGCACCTCGCTATGCCATCCTTAGCCGTTACTACTTCTCCCGCTGTGCCGTCCCCGCCTTGCACCAGCATGTTTCACTCAACATCAGGCAGGCCCTAAGTTCCACGCTTTGCACAAAGGTCCACTTGACCACCGAGGCATGGACAAGTGCATGCGGACAGGGATGCTACATTTCACTGACGGCACACTGGGTGAATGTAGTTGAGGCTGGGACTGGGTCACAAACTGGATTGGTGTTCAGTGGCTCTGAAACAACACCCTCCTCCTCCGGGGCTGTTAAATTGACTCCAGCTACGAGCTAGAAACGTTGCAGTACTGGCGTGGGTAGACGTCAGCAGGCCGTGCTGAAGCTCATCAGCTTGGGGGACAGACAGCACACTGACTCCGAGGTGAGGGATGCCCTTCTCGATGAGATAGCATATGGTTTGAGCCGCTGCACCTGGGCCCAGGCCCAGGTTCGTGTCTGATAACATGTGTCTCCCACATGTTCCATGCCTGGTCCACGTCTTTAACCTAGTGGTGCAACATTTTTTGAAGACATACTCAAATGTGCACGCGCTACTGGTGAAAGTGCGGCGCTTGTGCGCCCACTTTCGCCAATCTACAGTAGCTGCTGCTAGCCTCAATATACTCCAGCAACGCCTACATCTGCTCGAACTCCAGCTGTTGTGCGACGTCCCCACACGCTAGAACTCAATATATCATACAGTGGGGCAAAAAAGTATTTAGTCAGTCACCAATAGTGCAAGTTCCACCACTTAAAAAGATGAGAGGCGTCTGTAATTTACATCATAGGTAGACCTCAACTAGGAGAGACAAAATGAGAAAACAAATCCAGAAAATCACATTGTCTGATTTTGTAAGAATTTATTTGCAAATTATGGTGGAAAATAAGTATTTGGTCACCTACAAACAATCAAGATTTCTGGCTCTCACAGACCTGTAACTTCTTCTTTAAGAGTCTCCTCTTTCCTCCACTCATAACCTGTAGTAATGGCACCTGTTTAAACTTGTTATCAGTATAAAAAGACACCTGTGCACACCCTCAAACAGTCAGACTCCAAACTCCACTATGGTGAAGACCAAAGAGCTGTCAAAGGACACCAGAAACAAAATTGTAGCCCTGCACCAGGCTGGGAAGACTGAATCTGCAATAGGCAACCAGCTTGGATTGAAGAAATCAACTGTGGGAGCAATAATTAGAAAATGGAAGACATACAAGACCACTGATAATCTCCTTCAATCTGGGGCTCCATGCAAAATCTCACCCCATGGGGTCAAAATGATCACAAGAACGGTGAGCAAAAATCCCAGAACCACGCGGGGGGACCTAGTGAATGAACTGCAGAGAGCTGGGACCAATGTAACAAAGCCTACCATCAGTAACACACTACGCCGCCAGGGACTCAGATCCTGCAGTGCCAGACGTGTCCCACTGCTTAAGCCAGTACATGTCCGGGCCCGTCTGAAGTTTGCTAGAGAGCATTTGGATGATCCAGAAGAGTATTGGGAGAATGTCCTATGGTCTGATGAAAACAAACTGGAACTGTTTGGTAGAAACACAACTTTTCGTGTTTGGAGGAAAAAGAATACTGAGTTGCATCCATCAAACACCATACCTACTGTAAAGCATGGGGGTCGAAACATCATGCTTTGGGGCTGTTTCTCTGCAAAGGGGCCAGGACGACTGATCCGGGTACATGAAAGAATGAATGGGGCCATGTATTGTGAGATTTTGAGTGCAAACCTCCTTCCATCAGCAAGGGCATTGAAGATGAAACGTGGCTGGGTCTTTCAACATGACAATGATCCAAAGCACACCGCCAGGGCAACGAAGGAGTGGCTTTCTAAGAAGCATTTCAAGGTCCTGGAGTGGCCTAGCCAGTCTCCAGATCTCAACCCTATAGAAAACCTTTGGAGGGAGTTGAAAGTCTGTGTTGCCAAGCGACAGCCCCAAAACATCACTGCTCTAGAGGAGATCTGCATGGAGGAATGGGCCAACATACCAACAACAGTGTGTGCCAACCTTGTGAAGACTTACAGAAAACGTTTGACCTCTGTCATTGCCAACAAAGGATATATAACAAAGTATTGAGATGAAATTTTGTTACTGACCAAATACTTATTTTCCACCATAATTTGCAAATAAATTCTTACAAAATCAGACAATGTGATTTTCTGGATTTGTTTTCTCATTTTGTCTCTCATAGTTGAGGTCTACCTATGATGTAAATTACAGACGCTTCTCATCTTTTTAAGTGGTGGAACTTGCACTATTGGTGACTGACTAAATACTTTTTTGCCCCACTGTATGTTGAGCAGAGTGGTTGAGCAGCAGAGACCTTTGATGGAGTACCATCTCCAAAACCCTAGGGTGCACAAAGTCAGCTCCCTCAGTTTCTCAACCATGAGTGGCCATGGATGGGAGACCTATGTGAAATCCTACAGGTGTTTGAGGAGTCCACCAAAAGGGTCAGCTGTGATGACGCACTAGTGAGCGCAACAATCCCGCTCTTGTGTGTGATGCGAGAATCCCTCATTGCCATCAGGGATAACGCAGATCACACTGAGGAGTCAGGGATAGCAGCAGAACCGTCACAGCAGAAGAGTAGTTCTACACACCTGTCCGCTTCACAGCGTTTAATGATGGAGGAAGAGGAGGATGAAGATGTGGCCGATGATATGATTGTGACACAGGAGGCTACCAGGGAAGTTCAATGCGTCCCATTCTTGCAGCGCGGATGGGGCGACTTCGATGGGGGACTTGGATGGGGCGACTTCGCTGCCCCCACCGGAAAGAACACTCTCCATTTCCTCCTCCTCCCTTTCGCCCCATCCGCCCTGCAAGAATGGGGCGAAAGGGAGGAGGAGGAAATGGAGAGTGTTCTTTCCGGTGGGGGCAGCGAAGTCATGCCAAGTAACACTTTGGCACACATGGCCAAACATGTGTGACATGTTGGAGTGCTTTTCAAGTGACAAGCGCATAGTCAAAATAATGGAGAGCAACCAATACTGGATATTTGCAATCCTTGACCCCGGTATAAAAATAACATCTCGTCTTTTATTCCGGTAGAGGGGAGGGCCAATCGCATTAATGATTGCCACAAGAAATTGGTGCAGAACATGATGAAGATGTTTCCATCAAGTGTCGTTGGCGGCAGAGAGGACAGTTGCTCCATGAGGCGAACAATTGCCGTCCGGTCCACACCCACAAGGGATACCACTGTCTAAGCTCTGGGACACGCTAATGGCACCCCCTTGCCAAACTCCCGCCACTGAGGGGTCTAGTGTCACCAGGCGGGAAAAGTATAGGTGCATGTTGTGGAAATACCTGTCCGACCACAGCCCTGTCCTCTCCGATCCCTCTGCGCCCTACACGTATTGGGTGTCGAAGTTGGACCTTATCATTTCTCTTTATTTAAACCTATGGGCGTTTTTTTATTTTTTTATATATCGCATATACTCGAGTATAAGCCGACCAGAATATAGGCCGAGGCCCCTAATTTTACCACAAAAAACTGGGAAAACTAATTGACTCGAGTATAAGCCTAGAGGTGGGGGGAATCCATCATTGCAGATAAAATGCCTGGTCATGTGCATTACAGCTTAGTAACTCCATGTGCCTCATAGTAATAGCAGTTAACCACATAATGTCTCTCATGTCTCCTGTGTGCCTCACATATGGAGGTAATAATTAGGTCTCTTCATAATTAAGGTCCTTTATTAGTACCCCCACGTATCTCACATATTAGTAACCCTTATATGGGGCACACGGAGGGACATGATGGGGTTCACTGCTATTAATGTGAGGCACATGGAGTTACTGAAACTAAATTAATAACCCCAAATGCCTGACATTAATAGGCATAGTAACTAAAGGAAGATACCTGTGTGTTTCACTTTCCTGGAGCTTCCTCTCCTCCATGTGACAGACATCTTCTATAAGACGCAATGAATCCTGCCCACTCATCTGCAGGGTAGATGCTAAATCCTAGTGGGCTAAAGGACCTCTGATGACGTCGTGGCCATGTGATCAGACTCTGGTGTGGGAGGAGCTACTAGGATTTAGAAAAAAATCAAAAAATAATACCAGCTCACCCAATAGCTTGTGAATAATCTCCTAATACCTCTAGCCGAGATGCACGGACACCGATGGACTCCCTCGGTCAGTGAAGACTTTGATAATTAGAACAGAATTCCAGCATTCACGGACAAGAAGATAATATAAAATCTTTTTCTTTATTTCTTCATATAAAACATATTATTCCATATTCCTAGAGGTGCTGTATTGGCAGATCCAGCGTATCGCTACTGACAAATGCTACGCGTTTCAGGACATAGTCCCTTCCTCATGGCATGAAACAAACTACTGAAACCTTGGTTAAAAACACTTCTACAGGGTGTGTCCCAATCTATATTAACCCCTAATTAACCTCCTAAAAAACGTGATACTGCTATACCTGCCGTACAGCAACCTCTTTACATATACAATATATAACATTCATTTATCAATAAAAGTTACAGTCTGATCATATACATATCGTAATAACATAAATAACTGTAAATCACAACATATCCTATATTTTTGTATATCCACTATAACATTCCTTGTATTTACTTTAAGAATATCAAAATTGAAATATTCCTTTCTATGATCATCCTACACTTATATGGAACATCAAACCTACTTTATTCTACGATCCATATATAAAAGAGCAATTTGTTAGTATGTCTCAACTAGTGCAGTGACCATACATCCATTTTCAAAATAAATTTTTGTACATACCGGTAATAGATGTAAAATACCCGTCTTCCACTTATATTCCCTTCTTTCATTCGGTTATAAGGATATACTATCCCGGAACTAAGTTTCTACCTGGTCATGTGATACCCAGTCACATGACACCTCATCACATGAACTTTACTCTCTCTACTGCTTAGCTATTGACTATCGCGAGATTCTACCTACGCATCATCCGGAATCTATCAAGACACCAATACTCAGTGATCCAACATTCAAAAAAGAGAAAAGAGAGAGAAAGAAAACAAAAACAAAGAAGAAAGAAGAAAAAAACAGAAAAACAAAGAACTCACTACATCTCAGGGTAAGTATTCAAAGTATTATAACCTATAAAAAATCAGTATATACACCTTTGTTTTTTATTTTTTTGTTAATTTATTGACCTCATTAGACAGTTTACTCACAGATGCACTATGTACACTTACTGCCTATCTTATGATCCACCTCAGATCTAAACTACACATATTCTAATATATATAAGCCAAATCTGAGCGTATGTTAAGGCCTGTAGGAAACCTAGTGTTAAGCTTCATGATCCAAAAAGCTTCTCTACGTAGTAACTTTCTACGCCAATCTCCACCTCTAATCGGTCTTGTAACTTGTTCGATGGCATAGAATTTTAGTGTATCTACTTTGCCTTGATGTACAGTAGAGAAATGGCGAGACAAATTGGACATATTGTCCAATTGTTTTGCACTGTCATTAACATGTTCTGAAATTCGGATCTTAAATTTTCGTTTAGTACATCCTACATATAACATATTACATGTTGTACACGCTCCTACATATACTACGTACTGACTGTTACAGTTCATGAAGCTGTCCACACCTTACTGCTATCAGAATCATGAAATTCTTTAGTTTTTTTAATAAACTTACATGAGTTACAGCGTGGTAAGCCACAGCTATAACATCCTTTCACAGACAACCAAGTATCTGAGCTGGGTTTTGTTCGAACATATAGACTAGGGGATATTTTGTTACCTATGGTGCATCCTCTCTTGGCCACTATATGGATACCATCTTGTAAAATACTCTTAGTAACAGCATCCTGATATAAAATAGGTAAATTACGATGTAGAATGTTTTTGATAAACTTAAATTGGTTACTATAAGGGGTGGAAAACACAATATTGTGATCAGGATTCCTAATTTGATGTTTGCTGGAAGTTTTTCTGATATTCTCTTTAAGTAACTCCTGTCTGGGTATCCTACTCACAATATTAGTGGCTCTTTTTAATGCCCATTCAGGATAACCTCTATCCCGAAGTCTTTGTAAGGTTATATGACTTTGTTCCCAATAAATTTCATCAGTTGAACAATTACATCGGGTACGCATAAGCTCCCCAACCGGAATGGATTTTATAGTGTGACTTGGGTGATGGCTATTAGCTCGTAACAATGTGTTGCCCGCAGTATCCTTTCTATAAATTTGAGTCTTAATTACTCCTGTCACCTCATCACCCTTCAGAAACACATCCAAAAACGGAATATCTGTACTGTGTTGTGAAAAAGTGAAAGATAATCCTATCGGGTTAGAATTAAGGTATTCAATTCATTCTGGTACCAAACCACGAGGGCATCATCAATATAGCGCCCGTACCAGAATATATAATCAAAAAAGGGATTAGACGGAGTAAAAATGCATTCCTCTTCCCACCAAGAAAGTGTCAAATTGGCGATCGACGGGGAAAAGGGGGCCCCCGAGCTAATAGCCATCACCCAAGTCACACTATAAAATCCATTCCGGTTGGGGAGCTTATGCGTACCCGACGTAATTGTTCAACTGATGAAATTTATTGGGAACAAAGTCATATAGCCTTACAAAGACTTCGGGATAGAGGTTATCCTGAATGGGCATTAAAAAGAGCCACTAATATTGTGAGTAGGATACCCAGACAGGAGTTACTTAAAGAGAATATCAGAAAAACTTCCAGCAAAGATCAAATTAGGAATCCTGATCACAATATTGTGTTTTCCACCCCTTATAGTAACCAATTTAAGTTTATCAAAAACATTCTACATCGTAATTTACCTATTTTATATCAGGATGCTGTTACTAAGAGTATTTTACAAGATGGTATCCATATAGTGGCCAAGAGAGGATGCACCATAGGTAACAAAATATCCCCTAGTCTATATATTCGAACAAAACCCAGCTCAGATACTTGGTTGTCTGTGAAAGGATGTTATAGCTGTGGCTTACCACGCTGTAACTCATGTAAGTTTATTAAAAAAACTAAAGAATTTCATGATTCTGATAGCAGTAAGGTTTATAGTGTGGACAGCTTCATGAACTGTAACAGTCAGTACGTAGTATATGTAGGAGAGTGTACAACATGTAATATGTTATATGTAGGATGTACTAAACGAAAATTTAAGATCCGAATTTCAGAACATGTTAATGACAATTGGACAATATGTCCAATTTGTCTCGCCATTTCTCTACTGTACATCAAGGCAAAGTAGATACACTAAAATTCTATGCCATCGAACAAGTTACAAGACCGATTAGAGGTGGAGATTGGCGTAGAAAGTTACTACGTAGAGAAGCTTTTTGGATCATGAAGCTTAACACTAGGTTTCCTACAGGCCTTAACATACGCTCAGATTTGGCTTATATATATTAGAATATCTGTAGTTTAGATCTGAGGTGGATCATAAGATAGGCAGTAAGTGTACATAGTGCATCTGTGAGTAAACTGTCTAATGAGGTCAATAAATTAACAAAAAAATAAAAAACAAAGGTGTATATACTGATTTTTTATAGGTTATAATACTTTGAATACTTACCCCGAGATGTAGTGAGTTCTTTGTTTTTCTGTTTTTTTCTTCTTTCTTCTTTGTTTTTGTTTTCTTTCTCTCTCTTTTCTCTTTTTTGAATGTTGGATCACTGAGTATTGGTGTCTTGATAGATTCCTGATGATGCGTAGGTAGAATCTCGCGATAGTCAATAGCTAAGCAGTAGAGAGAGTAAAGTTCATGTGATGAGGTGTCATGTGACTGGGTATCACATGACCAGGTAGAAACTTAGTTCCGGGATAGTATATCCTTATAACCGAATGAAAGAAGGGAATATAAGTGGAAGACGGGTATTTTACATCTATTACCGGTATGTACAAAAATTTATTTTGAAAATGGATGTATGGTCACTGCACTAGTTGAGACATACTAACAAATTGCTCTTTTATATATGGATCGTAGAATAAAGTAGGTTTGATGTTCCATATAAGTGTAGGATGATCATAGAAAGGAATATTTCAATTTTGATATTCTTAAAGTAAATACAAGGAATGTTATAGTGGATATACAAAAATATAGGATATGTTGTGATTTACAGTTATTTATGTTATTACGATATGTATATGATCAGACTAACTTTTATTGATAAATGAATGTTATATATTGTATATGTAAAGAGGTTGCTGTACGGCAGGTATAGCAGTATCACGTTTTTTAGGAGGTTAATTAGGGGTTAATATAGATTGGGACACACCCTGTAGAAGTGTTTTTAACCAAGGTTTCAGTAGTTTGTTTCATGCCATGAGGAAGGGACTATGTCCTGAAACGCGTAGCATTTGTCAGTAGCGATACGCTGGATCTGCCGATACAGCACCTCTAGGAATATGGAATAATATGTTTTATATGAAGAAATAAAGAAAAAGATTTTATATTATCTTCTTGTCCGTGAATGCTGGAATTCTGTTCTAATTACTAGGATTTAGACTCAACATTATCTGCAAATGTTACATAGCAGTGGCTACAGGACCTGTGATGACATCAAGTCACGTGACCTAATGACAAGCCAATCACAGAGCAGTAGCACTAAAGGACCTCCCCCTTCCAGTTCTCTGTGCTCCGTGCACCCTGACGACTTGTGTATAAGCCGAGGAGAGCTTTTTCAGCATGAAAAATGTACTGAAAAAGTCGGCTTATACTCGAGTATATACGGTATTTTATTTTTTATTTCGAATTTTGCTTTCTCCTTCTTTGATCCTATATTTTGCGGCCAGGACATTACTTTGTCGACTATCCATCGTGTTATCTGATTATAATTTTTGCTTATGATTATTTCTAGATAGTTTCTGATGAAGGTTACATGACCAAAACGTCAAACTTCCTGAGCTAGCGTGCTTTTCCTTCCTATATGCTGAATAACTTTTTGTCCATGGCATAATTACTGTAATAATTTTTTGGCCTCTTTAATAAATAGTCGCATTCTTTCAAACACTAGTGTGTACAGCAGCTTATATATTTTTCATTGGTCTATTGGGTCAGACGACTCTATTACTGCTAGCACCACACCATATTTTGAGTGTGTGGTACCATTGCTTTTTCACAACCTAAATATCAGTCTTAGGCTGCGTTCACATGGAGTAACGCAACGCACATTCTGACACGTAAACACACATAGTGGACACTGCACATAACATTATGCCCCATAGTGGACCCTGCATCCAGTATAATGACCCATAGTGGCCCCAGTACACAGTATTACACGTAATTGTGGCCCTGCACACAGTACTATGCCCCACTGTGAACACCCATGTACAATTATTATACTCTGGGGTCTTTTCAGACCCCAGAGTATAATAATCAGAGACCCAGGGGTGGATACCAACATAAAAAACACTGTCACTTACCTATCTGCGGCTCCGCTGCAGTCCTCCGTGGTCTTGGCCATATTCAATGACGTCCAGGACATCACATGACCCAGGACGCAGGCCCGGGTCATGTGACGCCAGGAACGTTACACAACTAGGCCCGAAGCCTGCCAGGAGCGTGGAAAGGCAAGTAACACGTTTATTATGTACCTTTACCTTTCCAGGGCCTCCGATCATTATACTCAAAAACTCCACAGGGTCTTCCATTCGATTTATAGTTGCTAATTCATAGTGCTAGTTTCTTGGTTACAGGATTTTTGAAGATACAGAGAAAAAGAGTGAAAAAGGAAAGGTAAGGTTGCTCCAAGCTTGGAGCCCTGTATCGAGGCAGCCACTAAGGGCGCCAGGAAGAGGAGGAGCCTCTATATAGGAGGAGCCTTATATAGATATAATATGTATTTATCACTGCCATACCAGCTCGGGACCTAAGTACTTGCATCAATTTATTCTAGCTCTCTAGCTACAGTAGGTAGAAAAGGAGAGCATGCACATCGCAGGGATAACATCCAATAGCTCTATTTAGGATACATAGAAAATGAAAAACGAAGCAGCTCATACGTTTCAAGCATTTAAACATAGCATAAAATGGTGAGGAGGCTTACTGGTTTAATAATGAGGTATAGCAGCGTCACATCAATTGTGTTGAATCAAGATTCACAAAGCACAGAATTGTCAAAACTGCAAAATGAGGAGAATAATATTTTTCTAAGGTCCCATGCACACAACCATAGCTTTTATCTACAATTGCATGGACACTTTCATTTCTATTCTCCATGCACACGGCCGTAGGTCTTGCAACTGTGTATTTTGGCTGTAGAATAGGGCCACATTTACAGTGAGGATGAGCCCATTATAATCTATGGGCACGTGCACATTGCAGTAAAGCTATGGATGCATATTTGTGGCTTTTCTTTAATGGCATAACCCCCCCCCCCCCCCCCCCAACAAATCCCATATACAGCGGGACAGTTCCGGATTCCGGGTCTGGTCCTGGTCAGCGTGAGAATATCCCACCCTCAACTCACCTGCATCTGGAGGACTGGGAGGCAGATGGAGGGGACATTGAACTGGAGCCAACTGAAAGGGGACATTCAACTGAGAGGACAGATGTAGAGGGGAATTAACTGTGGGGGAAACTGTAGGGGGACCTAAAACTTGGGGCAATAGAAGGGGGATATTAAACTCAGGGCAACTGGAGTGGAACAATACTGTAGGAACAACTGGAGGAAAAAATTATAATGTGGGGGCATGTCATATTAGGGTGACTGTAGGAACATTATACTGCGTAGGGGACACAAAAACAAACAAAAACCCTGTATGTTTAATGAAAGTATGAATGTGTGCAGTATCACTATAGCTATACATGTATTGTCTGTATGTTGTCTGATTATCCAAGATGTAAGTGTTGTGTATAACAATAGATTACTAGTTTAAAGTTGGATCCAGGGCAAGGACTTCAGTATCTGCAGAACTTTCTGTATTTGTATCGTACATATAGATCAAAGAACAGTGAAAACTTTTTGTTATCTTGAGTGTGATGGCACTTCCATGGATTTTGTGTGTGGATTGAGTGTCTGCAGACTTGTGACTTTAATGTTGAAAACTAGAAACATAGTGTGTACATCTTCCTATTGTTCTGAGTTTTGAGTATGTAGAGGCAGAGAAAGATTGGGATAGAGATTATTCCAGGGGCCTCTACCTGTGAGAAGTGTATGTATGTCAATGAGTGTGGAAGAAAGTCTATAGAGTGAAGAAAACTGCTGGTGGTAATTGTATGGTGTTATATTATAATAAATGGGCTAGATATATTCAATGGGGGAGGGAATAGAAATAGTTTTGTCAGCTGTAGTAGAAAGTGAAATCAATGGTTAATTTGGCCTTCTGGAATCTTCAGTACAATGAAGGATAAGAAAAAGGTAGATATGGGGGGAGGAGGACAAACGTAGCTGGAGGAAAATATCCTTCACAAAACTGTGCACTCTGTTATGTTTTACATGAGACAAGTAAACAATCTGAGTGTATAAGTTGTGCGATGCAGGAACAATCTTTATTTTATTTACTATGATTTTTATATTCATTTGATAGCTACAAGATTATTGAAATGTCCCTTCACTTTCCAGACTGCTCAGATGATTTTATAGCTGACTAGCCTCTGCCCATGATTTTGTCTGTGGGTTGTTGGTGTCGATGCTCCGCCTATATTCAGCAAATTGCTGCTCTGTCATTTCAGCAGCTCTCAATCTTTCCTGTTGCTGATCTTGTTCCTCACACCGTGCCCGTGATTGTTCCAGTATCTCAGCAGCTCACTGGGACACCATATAATGAGTATGTTGTTGGCGTCGATGATCCCCTTCAGCTCCGCTTGAGGAGAACTCTTTGACTTCTGGCTTCCTTCATAGCTCTTGTTGTTTGCGACAAATTAGATTTTCTTTTTCCAGACATGTTGAAAATTGGCAAACTGCCAATTTGGATTCAAGGTGTTTGCCCATGTCAGTTTTTCTGCACAGCCTGGAGCAGATCAGATAATATGCAAATACATGCACACAAACCCCTGAGGGTTAGCGTGTGTTTACACAGAGAGATAACAGCCCTGGTTTTATAGCTGAGATAAGAGCAAGGTAATATAGTATATGAACACAAATTCATAACAGTCGTGAATCCATGTCATTTACCGGGATAAAAAGTAGCCTATGTTTTAATCGAGGTTACAAACTATAAATGTGCCAAATTTAATTCAAATCCATTCAGCCTTTTTTGCGTGATTGAGAAACAAAAACACAAACATCCAAACTTTCACATTTATAATATTAGTTGGATAGGATAGGAAGTAGGACTAACTTCTCCCTGTGACTTCATCTGCGTTATACTTTCTTGAGACACAGCAGAAAACAGGGAAAGTCAACCTCCTACCGGAGGATTGGCCACAGAGAGCGGCATCCCATCAAAAGTTAGTTTTCTTCTTGGGCTCCTCTCTGGGGCCCCCTCACCCAGCCCCCTAGGATGGTACCTGGGATGCCTCTGTACTTGCTGTGATCTGTAATGAAACGCAGAACCTCGACCCTTAGAAGGTGGAGGTCTTTTGCCCCTAGAAGCTTTGGGGCAGCGATTTTCCTCTGCCCTCAGCCAGCCCCTCCATAAAGTCATCCAGCCCACAGCCAAAAACCTTCCCTGGCTCAAAGGGAAGGGAACATAATGCAAATTTTGAGGTGGTGTCAGCCTTCCAGGGCTTGAGCCACCGGGGCCTCCTGGCAGTGGTGGACAGGACCACTGATTTAGAAGCGAACTTGAGCTGCTGTCTTGAAGCCTCCCTAACGTAATCAGCAGCCAGATGGATGTCGCTCATATAGGCTAAGATATCGTCCCTGTTCACACCCGCGTTGCTATCCTGCTCCAGACGATCAAGACGGGCCTGCAGATTGTCGGCAACATCCATAGAGGCGATGGCCACCGAAGCCTGGGCTGATGCAGAGGCATATTCCTTCTTCAAGGTAGAGTCCATTCTTCTATCCAAGAGATCCTGGAGATTTGACCTCACAAAAGACACATCATGGGGACCACAATATAAGAATTCACATGCTAAAGAAAAGGAACCAATCCCTCAAAATATAAAAATATCAAATGTATTAATAAATATCATGATATAAAATAAATAGCAGCAGGGCAAAGATGGCAAAAAGCCAGAGAATACAGAAGGATACAATGCACGAGTACAATATGAAGGGACAAAAATAATTACAATAATGTCCCCCAAGTGTAGAATACACAATTATATACCCAAACCCTAATAAGTATATTGCAACAGGTAGTATAAGAGTATATATGATGCTTTATACTGCGGGACCAATACTACAATTGACCATAGATCTATATATATATATATATATATATATATATATATATATATATATATATATATATATATATGGTCTTCACAGCTGTCTGTTTCCTAAAAACATTAGTTGAAATATCACCGTTAGAATCACGGGAAATTATCAGATCCAGGAACTCCACTTGGACAGCGCTGTACCTCCAGGTAAGGTGAATGTTCATATCATTTTTGTTTAGATCATTGAGGAACATGTCAAGCTGCGACGCCGAGCCCTGCCAGATGAAGAAAATGTTGTCAATATATCTTGACCACTGGAGTACGGCGTCGAAACCCTGAACATTAGGAACTACCTCCCTCTCCCACAGCCCCAGGAACAGGTTGGCATAACAAGACGCCCCCATGGCTGTTCCCTGGAGCTGTAGGAAAGGGCGGTCCTTAAATAAAAAATAATTATGTGTTAAAATGAAAAGTAATAGTTCCAAAATAAACTCAATCAATGATGGTTCAAGATTGGACATGTTCAGGGAAAAATGTTGACGCTAGCACCCCGTGGTCATGACAAATGGAAGTGTACAGGGACTCGACGTCGCAGTTGACCATAAACATGTTGTCCTCCAGATGAAGACCCTCCAGTTGGCGAAGCATGTCAGATGTATCACGAATTTTATATCATGATATTTATTAATAAATTTGATATTTTTATATTTTGAGGGATTGGTTCCTTTTCTTTAGCATGTGAATTCTTATATTGTGGTTCCCATCATGTGTCTTTTGTGAGATTATGTAGTAGTTGGGGACTTATGGATAGTTTGCTACCTGAGGCTGGCTTGTTTTCATCCTGGAGATTTGAGCCATCATCCAGGGGGACGACTGTCCGCCGGGACAGATTGGATACAGCCAGATCCACCTTAGGGGGCAGTACCCAACGATCCAGTTAGGACGGATTGATAGGATAGAGAGATTTAAAAGCTCTTGTGATTACGTATGCTTTCTCTGGCTGCTTCCATTCTTGTTCCATCATAATGGCCATAGAAGCATCCGCTTGAAAGGCCCTCCACCCTCCAGAGGTAGATGTGGAGGCTTCCCCATCAACATCCTTGTTCCACGACTGGATGGACTTCAGCAGCCTGCTAGTTTTATCCGATGGAAAATAGGTCTGCTGGAATTTGAGGACTGTTCGTCCGATTATCTGGACTCGTCATCCACTTGAAGCCTCTCCATGGAAGGTAGCGATAAGGATCGTCTTTCCAGCCACTGTTTCTTAGTGAGCTGAGATAAGGACGTACAGATATCTTTTAAAGAATCATCCTAAAAGAAAAGGAGGATGCTTAATAGCCAAAAGTGAAACAATTCCATGTAAATGGCCACCTTACTCACCATGTACTCATTGACCCATGCCACAACATCTCTAGTGGAGGACTCCTCAGGGGCCTCTACACTGACGGCAACGCAACCAGTCGTAGTCTAGGATAGAACCGGCAATTAGTATTCCCACTACCAGGGAAATAGTGGGACGAAAAGACCGCAACCTACCATCAGAGAACGGGATGTCACAGTCAATACAAGACGGATGTCTCCTTTTTGAAGACCTTCTCTTCCTCCCTTGGACACCAGCAGGTGTAGTGGAGGACGACATAATGAGCCGGGTTGCAAAAACACTGGTGAAAGTCACCTGTGCACAAAAGAGACATGGTATAAAGGAGACAACTGTTTTTGTATAAATAACAATAAGCCTTACCAAGGACTTGCTTGAAGATGATAGATAGCTGTAGCCAAGAGGCTTGCTTCTTCAGCAGTGTTATACACCTAGGAACAAGGGAACCCCACCAGTGTACACTAGAAAGGGCAAAGTGCCCTAAGACCGACCTCCTTTTACATATGCCGGAAGGGGCAGGGCTATGCACAAAATATTTTGCCTTTAAAAAAAAGGGCAACAAAAAACCTCTGATTCCCCATTCTCCAAGCTGCTTCCCCACAAGAATAGACCGCGAAACATAATGTAAGCATACAGGCACAGGCATACTGCCACCGGAAGCGCCTTAGGCCGTGCCGGAGGTGCGTGCCTGAAATAGAGTTCCAACCAGAAATCGGCCGGAGAATAAAAGCTTCGCCGCGCTGGCCTAACCGACATGGCGCGGCGGCCTAGATGGAGATGCAGCAGCCTGCAGACATGGCGTAGGAGTCGCAACAGGGGTAAGTAAACTACCACAAAGGGGAAGAGCTTTATACAAGGAAGGGAGGGGGAACCTTAAAGGCTTCCTACTAACCCCTGCCTCTCCCCAGGAAGAGGAAAACAGAGGCAGCGAGCAAGAAGAAGAAAAAGAAGAAGCCAGGGACCAGGTAAGACCCCGGCCCTGACCCCCTAGGAGGACACAGAGTTCTTTCCACCTGTCCAGTTCCCACAGGACAGAAAAAAACACCCAGGGGGACGTCTCGGTGCCCTTTTAAAGGGTCAAGCCATGTGTATTTGATTTGGCTGATTAAAATTCCACCTATCCTACCAGCACACAGGGGCAGAAAATATTGTGCCGCTTGTAGGACAACAGGAAAGAAATGTTAGCATAGAGCATAGAGATGTAGAACAATGTGATAAGGTCATGTAATAAGCCTGCCTAAACAGATTTGACTTTAGAGCATTTTTGAAGCTGCTACTGCAGCTGAGTGTATGGGGTAAAGCATTCCAGAGTGGTGGCACATCTTAAGAAAAGTCTTGGGATTGGGAGTGAGATACATGTCTCAGGACATTGGCAGGGTGGTAGACAGTGGCGAGGGAGGAGAGGTGGTGAGGTACAGAGCTATGTATGGATTTATAGGTGAGTGTAATCTGTGGTAGGTGGGGAACCAGTGCAGCAACTGGCACAAGGTAAATGTATCTGTGTACTGCTTTGACAGAAAGATGAGTTTGACTGCTGCATAATATATATAACAGATTGTAGAAGGGAGAGTTTAATAAGAAAGAACCTACTTTAGAAGAGAATTGAAATAGTTAATACAAGAGAAAAAAAAGAGTGACAATGAGTTCTTGATGGTTCCACACTGAAAAAAGTGAGTACTGTAGAGATGTTTTGAGATGCCCTGGGCTTTCTATAGTCACCCTCACTATCTGAGAGGGACGAGAAAGTGCCCTTCGTCGTTGACGTTTTTCAATCTGTCTTGTCTTCTGCTTGGTGGGGAGAGGAGACTACACACAACTTCTTTGTGAATGGTATAAGTTATGTTGCGATGACAGAAGGACTTAGGCCTGGTGTTGTCTTAGAAGCCTTTAGAACATTTTCAAGGTCAGAGATGTTGTTTCTGGGAAAAGCAGGGAAGACTCAGGGGATTAGTTCTAGAAGTTTCATGGGCATCCCTATAACCCAGGGGTGGGCAATTAATTTTCCCATGGGGCCACATGAGAAATTTTAACGGTTCTAGAGGGCCATGTGCGCCGTGGCAAATTTAGCTCCACCCACTTCTATGTTGACTCCGCCCATTCTCAATCATTTTTCTATGTAGCCCCACAAAGTATAATTCTCCTACAATCACCCTAACATTATACACCCCCACATTATAATGTTTCCCTCCAAATGTCCCACAGTATTAAGTCCTTCTCCTGGTGCCCCAGTATAAACCAGCAGAAACTAGAGGGAACATTAAACTGGGGCAGCTGGAGGGAGACATGTCCCCTCCAGCTACCCCCATGGTTTAATATCCTTCTTCAGCTGCCCCAGTTTAATGTCACCCTCTATCTGTCCCCTAGTTTAATGTCCCCCCCATGTGTATTCAGTTTAACTGTCCCTCTACATCTGCCCCTAGTTCCCCCCTCTTGCTCACACATGCTGTCTCTTCTCTCTTCATGCTCACACATGCTGTCTCTTCTCTCTTCATGCTCTCACATGCTGACTCTTCTCTGTACAGCAGCCTCCATTGCCGGCAGCTTACAGGAGCACATAGTCCTGTGTGGCTCCGCCCACTAACGAGTCATAGCCTATCCTGGTGATAGGCTGTGATGACATCATCACAGGTCCTCTCTCTATCATTCAGCAGCCCCCATTGCCAGCAGCCTGGTGACATCATCACAGGTCCTTGAAGAATCTTACAGTAGCTATGCGGACCGCATAGAAGCAGTCAGAGGGCCGGATGTGGCCCGTGGGCCGCACATTGCCCAGGTCTGCTATAACCAAACATATAACATATCTTGGAATTAAGTTGGGCCCTTGAATCACATTGATGTACAGTGCCTTGCAAAAGTACTCGGCTCCCTTGACCTTTTCAACCTTTTGTCATATTTCAGACTTCAAACATAAAGATATAATTTTTTTATTTTTTAGGGAAGAATCAACAAGTGGGACACACTTGTGAAGTGGAACGAAATTTATTGGATATTTTAAACTTTTTTTTTTACAAATAAAAGACTGAAAAGTGGGGCGTGCAATATTATTCAGCCCCTTTACTTTCAGTGCAACAAACCCACTCCAGAAGTTCAGTGAGGATCTCTGAATGATCCAATGTTGTCCCAAATGACTGATGATGATAAACAGAATCCAGCTGTGTGTAATCAAGTCTCCGTATAAATGCTCCTGCTCTGTGATAGTCTCAGGGTTCTGTTTAAAGCGCAGAGAGCATCATGAAGACCAAGGACAAATCTGGCCTTTATGGAAGAGTGGCAAGGAGAAAGCCATTTTCAAAGATATCCATAAAAAGTCTTGTTTGAAATTTGCCACAAGTCACCTGGGAGACACACCAAACATGTGGAAGAAGGTCCTCTGGTCAAATGAAACTAAAATTGAACTTTTTGACTACAATGCTATATATTTGGAGTAAAAGCAACACGGCTCATCACCCTGAACACACCATCCTCACTGTCAAACGTGGTGGCATCATGGTTTGGGCCTGCTTTCATTTAGCAAGGACAGGGAAAATGGTTGAAATAGATGGGAAGATGGATGGAGCCAAATACATGACCATTCTGGAAGAAAACCTGTTGGAGTTTGCAAAAGACCTGAGACTGGGTCGGAGATTTATCTTCCAACAAGACAATGATCCAAAACATAAAGCAAAATCTACAATGGAATGGTTCACAAATAAACGTATCCAGGTGTTAGAATGGCCAAGTCAATGTTCAGACCTGAATCCAATCGAGAATCTGTGGAAAGAGCTGAAAAATGTTATCCATCCAACCTCACTGAGCTCGAGCTGTTTTATAATGGAAGAATGGGCAAGAATTTCAGTATCTCGATGTGCAAAACTGATAGAGAAATAACCAAAGTGACTTGCAGCTGTAATCACAGCAAAAGGTGGCGCTACAAAGTATTAACTCAAGGGGGCCGAATAATTTTGCACGCTCGATTTTTCAGTTTTTTATTTGTTAAAAAAGTTAAAAATATCCAATAAATTTTGTTCCACTTCACAATTGTGTTCCCCCAAAATTTAAAATTTTATACCTTTATGTTTGAAGCCTGAAATTTGCCATATAGGGATCACAATGTACATTTTTTTTTCCTATCAGTATGTCTCTGTAGAATGGGAGGAAATCCATGCAAACACAGGGAGAACATACAAACTCCTTGCAGATGTTGTTCCTGGTGGTATTTGAACCCAGGACACCAGCGTTGCAAGGCAACAGTGCTAACCACTGAGCCACCATGTTGCCCCAGCCACATTCCAATTTTTGTGGAAAAAAATGCCCTAGAATTTTATTGCAGAGGCTGATGGCTTCCAGGGAACAGAGAGAACTGTACACACCAAACAATGCTATACAACTTGGCATTCCTCTCCCAACATACAGGGGGTGGACAAAAAAAATGGAAACATTTTACTTTTTGGCATCATAATGTTTGAACATGTTTAAATCAATCAAAACTTGACATATTTAATTCTTTTTTAATTCTGTTATTTGATATGTTTTTCAAAACTACTTTTTTTTTTTTAAATTAAATTTAAGGAAATTGGTTATAACCTTCTAGAAATGGCAGACCTCTCAGAGTTTCAAAGAGGCCAAATTGTTGGTGCTCGAATGGCAGGCGCTAGTGTAACAGAAAGTGCCTGAATGTTTGGCGTTTCAAGAGGTAATATCTCAAAAGTAATGACTGCTTTTGAAAGAGAAGGGAAAACGTCCTCGGCCAAGCACAGGTCTGGTCGAAGTTGTCTGAGAGAGACTGTCGGACTCTAACGCGAATTGTTAGAGTGGGTGGCAAGACCACAGCTCCTAAAATCACTGCAGGGCTCAACTCACTGCAGAGTTGCCAGAAAAACTGTTCGAATGAAGCTTCACAAATCCGGATTCCACGGAAGAGCTGCAATTTGAAAACCTCTGCTCTCAAAGACAAATGTTTCAAAGCGTTTACAGTGGTGTAGAAACCACCAGAAATGGTCCCTCGAGCAGTGGCAAAATGGGATTTTCTCTGACGAATCATCGTTTACCCTTTTTCCAACCTCTGGCCGTGTTTATGTTTGGAGACAGCCAAAAGAATCATTTCATCCAGACTGCCTTCTCCCAACCATCAAACAGCGTGGGGTTCAGTGATGATCTGGGGTGCTATTTCTTGGAAATCCGCTGGGTCAATGATTTCCCTTCATGGAAGAATTAACAGCCATCACTATTTAGGACTTTTGGCCGACCAAATTCATCCTATGGTTCAAGAACCGTTTCCAGAGGGGGATGCCATCTTTCAAGATGATAATGCACCAATCCATAGAGCAAGAATTGTTAAAGAATGGCACGAGGAACATTCTAATGAAGTTCGGCATCTCATCTGGCCACCACAATCACCAGACCTCAACATTATTGAGCATTTATGGTCGATTTTAGAGATTCAAGTAAGAAGTCGATTTCCACCACCATCGTCTCTAAAACAACTGGAGGGTGCTTTAACTGAAGAATGGACTAAAATTCTTTTGGAAACAATTCACAATTTGTATGAATCAATATCTCGGAGAATTGAGACTGTATTTGCCGCAAAAAGTGGAACAACACCGTATTAAAAGATGTTTTGATGATTTTTCAAGGTGTTTCCATTTTTTTTGTCCACCCCCTGTATATGACTGGGTCAGAGAAACAAGTTATTACTTAGATTGTACTCTAGAGGTGGAAGTTTATGCCCTATGGTCCACATATGTCCTACTTCATGCCCCCTTGTTGACTGTCCCAATGTAATTCAAGCAGTCTTTTTTAGTACAAGACACCATAGGCACTTGGAAAGCCATCCAGAAGTTAAGACTTTCATATAGAATCTTCAAATATCTACTAGTGTTGTGGTCGTGTCTGGGCTTTACCGAGGGTGGGCTCAATCTAGGGTTCTCGTTTATGTCGAGAGCCAGGTATGTTGCAAAAACATCACTTGCTGATTAGACAGAGATGAAGCAATACAGAAGTATACTGTAGATCATGGAATGCGAGACACAACTGCCTGGCATAGCTACTTCCTCTGCTGCACTATGTGCGCTCGATAACCTCCATTCTGTGAAACAGCGCCTGCACACAATGGTTCAATCCGTAGATTGTCAGCAGAGGAGTACCATGTAACTCAGCCTACTCAATGAAGGAGACAAATGCAGAAGCACAGTGTATTTCAATGAATGGCAATACAATGTATTTGAATGACAAGTATAGTCAAATGATCCTTCCTCACTGCCAATCTATGGCCTGGACCAATGCGTACAGATGCTGGAGGTGCGATCAACAGTTATAAATAAAAAGCATAGACACAGTAAATACAGAATCATACTTTGTGAGGTTAGGCATGTTTCTGTATTTAACCACTTTTGTTCCCCTCACTAATGTCTCATTAGTGTGCTTTACATCTATTGATTGCACCTCCTCCATTTTTTGAACCTCTGGCACCTGCACATATTGGTTTGGTCCACAGATTGACCATAGAGAACCATATGACTGTACTCATCACTCAGCCTCCTCTATAGAAACACACTCTGCAAAGTCTGCAGGTACAAAGGTGTAGGTTGAGTGATGAGTAGTCATATGGCCTTTCCCACAGCCAATCGGACTGGTTCGATGTGTGCAAGTGCCAGAGGTGAGGCACTAATGAACATTATGCTATGTGAGGATAATAAAGGATTAGCATCACAAAAGAAAAGGTAGATTCTGTTTCCTGTCTTTTGTGTATGGTCTGCATTGGAGAGAGGTGGAAGTTTATGCCCTATGTGCATATGTGCCCTACTTCATGCCACCTTGGTGACTGTCCCAATGTGACTCAAGCATTCTTTTTTAGTACAAGACACCATAAGCGCTTGGAAAGCCATCCAGAAGAAGTTAAGACTTTCATATAGAATATTCAAATATCTACTATTGTGTTCTTGTCTGGGATTTTCCCATGGTGAGACTATTAAACGATTATCTTATCTTAACCTGAGACACACTAAACATCTTATTATTCTTTTTATTTAAATCAGCACGCCATACAAATCGTTCCTACCCCTGCTGTAGATTATACCCATTTTCTAAAAGTTTGCTCAGACCAAGAATTCGGCTATAGTCAAGCTAGTAATTGTGCAATGTGAGACAAGTTACTGCAATCATACTCCACATTCCACAGCCAATAACTCATTAATGTATACTTGGCTGCGGAATTCACTCTGTCCTAATATTTTCCCAGTGTAGCAGACATCAACTTACCCGATGGAGGGAAGCACTTTCTCCAGGGCTGACATACCCATAGAAGATAATGCACAAACCTATCATAGCCTTCAACATACTTACTGGTCTAAGTAAACCTGACAAAATAATATTGTGTCCAAAATGTCAGCTACACATCAGACCTATATAACAGCCTATGGATATGGCCCAAGAGCTATCATTGAGAAGACCCCAGCACCCAGGGGAGGTAAGTAACATTTTTTGTTATGTTTATTCACCTTTCCTGCACCTCAGCAAATTACACTCTGAAGAACTGAAAATACCTCAATACTAATTTGTTGGTGACAAATCCCCAGAAATTTGGGCTCAAACAAATCCAAAATTGTTAGAAAATCTAAAAGTATGTGGAATGTAAGTGGCCACTTTGGGGTATTATACGACACGGAGGGCTGCTTTAGGACATTATAGTGTGTGGAGGAATGATAGGGGACATTATTCTTTCACAGAGATCTTTAGCATTTGGGAAGCGGGTACTTCCTTAACAGCCTGAGTCCCATGGAACCCTTAATCTGTGTTAAGTGGGTGGTAAGTAATGAATGTAGTCTACCACTTGCTTCTTAAACATCACTGAGCCCTGGGGCCATTTTATTATATGTGGGGAGCACTGTGAGGGTCACAATTTTCCATATATAGAAACCATTACTGTATATACTCGAGAATAAGTCGAGTTTTTCCAGCAATTTTTGTGCTGAAAAAGTTCGCCTCGGTAATATTTCATTACGGTAATATTGTAGTTACAGCCCTGGCATACAGACATGGGGGCGGGTGCTGGGCCGCAGCATCGCCACGCTCCTGGCAGAAGTACCGGGGCTGAAAACGCCCGCTCTGCAAATCTATAAAAATATGTACGGTAAATGTCATAGCTGGAAAAAAAAAGTTGTCTAACTGCCCCTTCCCTGAGACTGTTTCCCCCCCCCCCCAACTTGGAATTCAGTCTGACTATAGCCAGGCTGAATATAGGGTATCTGCAGTGCTCCTATTCTGTCGGGAACGGGTCAATAGGAGCACTAGAGATACCCTATGTTCAGCCAGGCTGAATTCCAAATGGGGGGAAAAACACAGTCCTCAAGCTCAGGGAAGGGGCAGACAGACAACCAAAACACCCCCTCCCCTTTCCCAGCAACTACTGCACCCAAAAACTCCAACCATTTTAATTTTTTAAATTTTCCAGTAGCTTCTGCATTTCCCCCCTAGGCTTATACTCGAGTCAATAAGTTTTCCCAGTTTTTTTTGTGGTAAAATTAGGGGCCTCGGCTTATAGTCGGGTCAGCTTATACTCGAGTATATACGGTAACTACAACACACTTTTCTGGGGAGGCGGTGAACTCCACAGTGGTAACTCCTGGAGGGTCTAAATGGATCCTTAGAATGACCAAGAAAAGTTACAAAAGTTGTGAGGAAGGAAGATTAAGTGCTCACTATATATTTTCTTTCATATTTCAATTTGATCACATTTTAGCTTTTTGCCTACAAGTAGTATTCAACCCCCTGCAGATTTAGCAGGTTTACACTTTCGGAATTAACTTGGCATTGTGACATTTGGACTGTAGATCAGCCTGGAAGTGTGAAATGCACTGCAGCAAAAAAGAATGTTATTTCTTTGTTTAATTTTTTTTTAAATTGTGAAAAGTTTATTCAGAGGGTCATTTATTATTCAACCCCTCAAACCACCAGAATTCTGTTTGGTTCCCCTAAAGTATTAAGAAGTAGTTCAGGCACAAAGAACAATGAGCTTCACATGTTTGGATTAATTATCTCTTTTCCCAGCCTTTTCTGACTATATAAGACCCTCCCCAAACTTGTGAACAGCACTCATACATGGTCAACATGGGAAAGACAAAGGAGCATTCCAAGGCCATCAGAAACAAGATCGTGGAGGGTCACAAGGCTGGCAAGGGGTACAAAACCCTTTCCAAGGAGTTGGGCCTACCTCTCTCCACTGTTGGGAGCATCATCCGGAAGTGGAAGGCTTATGGAACTACTGTTAGCCTTCCACGGCCTGGACAGCCTTTGAAAGTTTCCTCCCGTGCTGAGGCCAGGCTTGTCCGAAGAGTCAAGGCTAACCCAAGGACAACACGGAAGGAGCTCCGGGAAGATCTCATGGCAGTGGGGACATTGGTTTCAGTCAATACCATAAGTAACGTACTCCACCGCAATGGTCTCCGTTCCAGACGAGCCCGTAAGGTACCTTTACTTTAAAAGCGTCATGTCAAGGCTCGTCTACAGTTTGCTCATGATCACTTGGAGGACTCTGAGACAGACTGGTTCAAGGTTCTCTGGTCTGATGAGACCAAGATCGAGATCTTTGGTGCCAACCACACACGTGACGTTTGGAGACTGGATGGCACTGCATACGACCCCAAGAATACCATCCCTACAGTCAAGCATGGTGGTGGCAGCATCATGCTGTGGGGCTGCTTCTCAGCCAAGGGGCCTGACCATCTGGTCCGCATCCATGGGAAGATGGATAGCACGGCCTACCTGGAGATTTTGGCCAAGAACCTCCGCTCCTCCATCAAGGATCTTAAGATGGGTCGTCATTTCATCTTCCAACAAGACAACGACCCAAAGCACACAGCCAAGAAAAACAAGGCCTGGTTCAAGAGGGAAAAAATCAAGGTGTTGCAGTGGCCTAGTCAGTCTCCTGACCTTAACCCAATTGAAAACTTGTGGAAGGAGCTCAAGATTAAAGTCCACATGAGACACCCAAAGAACCTAGATAACTTGGAGAAGATCTGCATGGAGGAGTGGGCCAAGATAACTCTAGAGACCTGTGCCGGCCTGATCAGGTCTTATAAAAGACGATTATTAGCTGTAATTGCAAACAAGGGTTATTCCACAAAATATTAAACCTAGGGGTTGAATAATAATTGACCCACACTTTTATGTTTAGAATTTATTAAAATTTAACTGAGCAACATAACTTTTTGGTTTGTAAGATTTATGCATCTGTTAATAAATCCTGCTCTTGTTTGAAGTCTCTAACTTATTTGCATCTTATCAAACCTGCTAAATCTGCAGGGGGTTGAATACTACTTGTAGGCACTGTATATGTAGCAGTGACATGAATGAGATCCTTCCACCACTTTCAACTCTTTGCAACTTTCAGTAGGTGCCACCCCCCTAGTTATGTTAGAAGAGCTTAATAGTGCTGAAACTGTCAGATGGTTGGTTCCAGGCTATCTGCTCCTTCAAAGGACCCCAAGACAATTGAGAAACCTAATTGGCATATCAAGAACTGAATACAACAGCACTTATTTCTCAGGAATGGTGGGAGCTAGAGAAAAAAAAATCTCTAATGGTGGAATGGTGGGAGCTAGAGAAAAAAATCTCTAATGGTGGGAGCTAGAGAAAAAAAATCTCTTAACTGTGCTGGAATCAGTGGAGAAGAACCTACTAAAGGATGCAAAGTTCAATAATTTTTCAAACAACTTAGTCTCACTTAATTTAGCATGTGATTCTAGATCAAAGTGTAATGCACTATTTAAAAATGTTCCTGCTTTCAGTTTGGATAACCTCTTGGACAGAAAGTTTCTGTCACTAGATGTCACTAGCTAATTTGTAGTTCACTTTCTATTAGTAGGGAAAGCTAGTCCATAGATTTAAAAAATAAAAAATAGAAAGATGGCTTCATAGTTAATGGAAAATGAGGATCTATCTTTACATAGTGAATGGGAAGTGGCCGCTTTTCCTCACAAACAGCTTTCTCTTTACCCTGGACTGAACATTTAGCACATTGCATGGATTATAATATAACATCTACTTTGGCTGTTTGTGTTATTTCTGATGTGATGTTAGTCTGACAGCAGACTAACAGTTTGCTCTTTGCCTGTGGCAAGGATTAGCTGCATCATACCTGCATATATTTGTCCTATACAGTTAGGTCCAAAAACACTTTGACAGTAATGCATATTTTGGCAATTTTTAGTGGCTTAACAAAACATATCCAATCAATATGCGTTTAAAGTACAGACTCTAAGATGAAGGAACAGAAACTAGGCTCTCCTGGGTAAGAAGGGAGCGATCAGGATAAGTTGTGTTCTTTCTTCCCAAATCTTTGCCAGGGTTCTTGGTACTAGCAGGTATACTAGCATATAGAAGTTTAGAATCTGGAAGTTGGCTGTTGTGGCAGGAGGCAAATAGGTCCATGCAAGGAAGACCCCACCTGTCCACTAGGCACGGAAGATGTACAGTTAGGGCCAGAAATATTTGGACAGTGACACAATTTTCGCGAGTTGGGCTCTGCATGCCATCACATTGGTTTTGAAATGAAACCTCTACAACAGAATTCAAGTGCAGATTGTAACGTTTAATTTGAAGGGTTGAACAAAAATATCTGATAGAAAATGTAGGAATTGTACACATTTCTTTACAAACACTCCACATTTTAGGAGCTCAAAAGTAATTGGACAAATAAACATAACCCAAACAAAATATTTTTATTTTCAATATTTTGTTGCGAATCCTTTGGAGGAAATCACTGCCTTAAGTCTGGAACCCATGGACATCACCAAACGCTGGGTTTCCTCCTTCTTAATGCTTTGCCAGGCCTTTACAGCCGCAGCCTTCAGGTCTTGCTTGTTTGTGGGTCTTTCCGCCTTAAGTCTGGATTTGAGCAAGTGAAATGCATGTTCAATTGGGTTAAGATCTGGTGATTGACTTGGCCATTGCAGAATGTTCCACTTTTTTGCACTCATGAACTCCTGGGTAGCTTTGGCTGTATGCTTGGGGTCATTGTCCATCTGTACTATGAAGCGCCGTCCGATCAACTTGGCAGCATTTGGCTGAATCTGGGCTGAAAGTATATCCTGGTACACTTCAGAATTCATCCGGCTACTCTTGTCTGCTGTTATGTCATCAATAAACACAAGTGACCCAGTGCCATTGAAAGCCAGGCTTGCCCATGCCATCACGTTGCCTCCACCATGTTTTACAGAGGATGTGGGGTGCCTTGGATCATGTGCCGTTCCCTTTCTTCTCCAAACTTTTTTCTTCCCATCATTCTGGTACAGGTTGATCTTTGTCTCATCTGTCCATAGAATACTTTTCCAGAACTAAGCTGGCTTCTTGAGGTGTTTTTCAGCAAATTTAACTCTGGCCTGTCTATTTTTGGAATTGATGAGCGGTTTGCATCTAGATGTGAACCCTTTGTATTTACTTTCATGGAGTCTTCTCTTTACTGTTGACTTAGAGACAGATACACCTACTTCACTGAGAGTGTTCTGGACTTCAGTTGATATTGTGAACGGGTTCTTCTTGACCAAAGAAAGTATGCGGCGATCATCCACCACTGTTGTCATCCGTGGACGCCCAGGCCTTTTTGAGTTCCCAAGCTCACCAGTCAATTCCTTTTTTCTTAGAATGTACCCGACTGTTGATTTTGCTACTCCAAGCATGTCTGCTATCTCTCTGATGGATTTTTTTCTTTTTTTTCAGCCTCAGGATGTTCTGCTTCACCTCAATTGAGAGTTCCTTTGACCGCATGTTGTCTGGTCACAGCAACAGCTTCCAAATGCAAAACCACACACCTGGAATCAACCCCAGACCTTTTAACTACTTCATTGATTACAGGTTTACGAGGGAGACGCCTTCAGAGTTAATTGCAGCCCTTAGAGTCCATTGTCCAATTACTTTTGGTCCCTTGAAAAAGAGGAGGCTATGCATTACAGAGCTATGATTCCTAAACCCTTTCTCCGATTTGGATGTGGAAACTCTCATATTGCAGCTGGGAGTGTGCACTTTCAGCCCATATTATATATATATAATTGTATTTCTGAACATGTTTTAGTAAACAGCTAAAATAGCAAAACTTGTGTCACTGTCCAAATATTTCTGGCCCTAACTGTAAGTGCATATTCTTTATTCTCCCTCCTTCAGGGTCCGCCTGCTGAGAAAGTAAGCTATCACAATGTCACTTCCTTTTAGATTGACAGCAGTTAGATAGGCTACATTCTATTCCACTCAGTCGAATATCCTGGAGGACACTTTGGATATAAATGAATGGTGTCGTTGTCGGAGTAGAACTTCCTTTAATAATCTTGTAGATTTGAGGAAGCATTAGCCATAGCCTGGTTCCATACGCCTTGTCCCCAGGCTGTGGGATTGCCAACCACGACGGCTGGTGTCTGTAAAGAGTATTGTGAAGGGGGAGAAGATACCAAAGAACACCTCTCAAGGCTTCTCCTGTCCATTGATCAGAAAAGAGTGTCCCTCATAGCCTAGGGAACATTTACCTTCTTGTCTAATGACATATGCCGTATTAACAAGAAGGGTCCCCTTAAAAAAAAAAAAAAGAAAAAAAAAAAAAAAAAAAAAGAAAGAAAATGGAAAAGGACCTATTGGGCTACAGGCAACATCAATGTGCATGCAAGGCTCAGATACATCCATCACAGGAGAAAAAAAAACCCAACTACAATGCTTCCACAGACAACAACAACCACTTTATTTTCCAAATTTGAATTTTGCACCAAAATTAGTGTGCCTCTGGAAGCACACTGCTGCAAGCTCTTCCCCCCTTCACACACATGATGGCGGCAATATTCAGCTGCTGATCAATACTTCAGGAGAAGGGGCCCCCAAGCCCCAGGGAACCCCTCCAAAGCCTACATACAAATCTTAGGATCCCCCCCCCCAAAGGGAAGAAAAGCCTAGGGCAGCCACAATCTGCAGACTTAAGCCACAGGAGCAGGTAAGGCCCACACTGAGTCCAGGGTGCCTGCTCCCTGTACATCCCTCCTAGGTTGCTAGGGAAAAAGCAGGCTGTACAAAGACTCCTTCCACAAGGACAACTTCCATTCCTGAAGAGACCGGAAACAACTGGAGAAATGATGGAGGAAGAACCTTTTAAAGATTTCCAGTTGTTTCCTGTTCCTGGGGGCGTAGAAATCCTCCAACAGGTGTCATTGAGAAGGTGTGGAGGAAATCCCTTTAACTAGCAGCCTCGCCCCGACTTCTGTGTGAGAGGCTGGATACATATATGAGTGTTACAAGTAGAGGAAAGAAGCCTGAGAAGTGGAGTAAGGATTTTTTTTTTTATTCTAAAATTATATTCCCCTGTATTATTCTTTTATGAAAATTGGTTTTGTAATTGGAGGCATGATTTAACTACAGCCCAACTCCCATCTAAGTTTTCCTTTAAGTTCATGCTGCTGTTTTTAACTTCTGCAGGTTTTAGGCTGGGTTTGTAAATGGTGCAAATTGTTGCAGACTTTTGGTGGCAAATTCTCCATGCTTTTTACGTAATGTCTAAAATGTTTGATGTAGATTACACCAGATTACACCATTGCATTGTGAACATTCCTTGCTGTGTCTGAACATAGCCTTATACTACAGATTACTTTTCCTTTGTTTTTGTAGCTTAAAATAACTGTCAGGACCTGAGTACTTTGCAAAAATGTGTGTGTGTTTTCTGTTACAGTTAGGCTGGGTGATTTGAGCCAGTGTTCTGTGGCTCTCTGGTTGTTTTCTTACCATTGAGCTATTCATTTGGATGTTAAGCATCTGCCTTAAGTGTACACTTGAGGTTTCTTTGATACAAGCTTCAGGTGTTTGACATACTCATCAACCTATCAAATTGTTCTGGGGTCTGTATAAGGCAGAGGGCTGGCTTCAGTCTTCTCTAGTTTTCATTGTTACCAACCTGAATTCTTGGCCCAGTTAGGAGGAGTTACTTGTGGAAGTTGCACAGTCTCAGGTTTATTTTGCTCCTGTCCTGTGTTTTCCCTTTCCTTGCTATTCCTCTCCTGCTTTGTGTTCATGTTGTGCTGCGTGTTTGTTTTCCAGCACGTCCCGCCCTAGTTGTTTCTGTTTGCAGCTGCACCTGTTCTTCACTAGGGGTAACCGCCTTTAGTATCCCCATTCCCTAGCCTCTTTCAGCTCTCTCCCTACCTATCCATTAGGTCTTTGTGTTTAGAGAGCTAGAAGTTGTCAGGGCTAGGCTTAGCTTGGGAACAGCTGACCAACACCTTCAGGCAGGGCTTCGTCAGCTGTTGTAGCTCCAGGGAGAGTTACCTACCCCATTCCCACAGAGGTGCACGCTGCATTCGGTTGCTTGGGCATAGAGACAATTGTGACAATAACTGACATTATAAAACAATTGTTGACCACCACAACAAATCAAATTTTTTATTACATGATGAGAAATGATAATATCTGAAAACTTCATAGCAACAGTAGAAAAACCTAAAGGGACACCATAAAAAAAAAAAAAAAAAAAAAGCAGCACCCCTTTGATGCAATACAGTGCCTCTTGTGAGAAATTGTACAGCTTCTTACTCTCTCGAAGTCTGGAGATTACTTTTTTTGTGAGAAAACAAAGGCAAGCAAGGATTATATTTTATCTTGTAAAAAAAAAAAATTGGCACATAAAATACACAGAGTATACTCTTTATGGCTAAATTGTACTTGTCTTACTATGACCTGCTGTTTGAATTTGCAACTTACCTTTAATTTGATGCAGTTAAGAATTTGCTACATTAAAACAATTTTATTCAATATGTGGTCAGTTTTCAATTTAATTTTTCTCTTTATCCACACCAGACATATCCTAGCATATATTCACTAGCTATAGAAAATTAAACGGTCAACATTGTGTACAATAAAGCAGGATATAATAAATTAGGGCCATTTATAATTTGCATTTTTTTGTACTGAGAGTCAAAACAAAAAACCCATAAAAACTCTAACAGTAATAATAGATAAAATTAAAGGCATAGCAACATATCACCACATTAGGGGTCCTACCCTTTCCAAAGACACAATCTTAAAAGATAGTATAGAACTAAACACAGATTTATGATCAGTCAGACCAATCCTCCAGCCCTTTTCCACAGCCCAAGAAGAAACTTTCCAAGGAATTTTGTTACCAATACCCGTCTGTTACTGAAACAGGACCATACTAATCATAAGGAAACATGTTAAGGATTTGTTGATGCAATTGTTGAAATCATAACCACATGTGGATAATAAATGGTGAGAACGTACAAATGATAGGTAGCACTTTTTTTCAATCCACTCCTGGTTTTGGTTTCAACAAATGAATAAAAAAAATAAAATAAAATAAAAAACACAAGAACAAACTGAACGTGGACCTCTAAGTAAAGTTTACATAAAGTAACAAATTTCTTGTTATCAAAAATCACAGCATAACTTTTCAGAATGGCATGAAGTACCTTCATAGTTTTACACTATGTGGTAGGGAAATTCTTATTTGGCACAACATGCCAAATACTAAGGGGGAATTATGGATACAAATACAGAAAATACAAAAAAATAGACAAATATAACCCGGAAAAAAACTAGTTTTATGTTAAAGAAAATGTTAACTAAACAAAATCATTTTGAAAAAACATTTGTTTGCTCTCCAGAATACCAGTTGAGCTCATTCAGTAATGGCTCCATTCTTGCTCAGTCCTTTTGCAAATACTTCAAGATCCAGCTCTAAAAGGGAGGAAAGAAAAATGATGAGTAAAACGTAGTGTAAATGTGGCTTTTTAATAAAGTCAGACTGGCAAATGCCTTAAATTAAGGCAGACCTGATATCATACTGTACTGCTGTATTTAAAGGGGTTGGCCACTTTCAGACCAATATTGACAAACAAATGTACAATAAAAAGATATACAATTTTCCAATATAATTTCTGTATCAATTCCTCATGGTTTTCTAGATTTCGGCTTGCTGTCATGCATTCTGTTACTTCTAGAGGATAAAACTCTGACCATGGGGCAGACGCGGGTTCACCGATCAGACCGCCGGCATCTCAGGGGTTAACACCCGCGATCGGACCCAGTTCCAACCGCGGGTGTTACAGGGCATGGTGCGCACACAGTTTCTGGCTGGTTATAGAGCATAGAGCAGCCTGCAAAAGAAAATCACTGCAGACAAGGTTCCTGGCTGTCAAGTCAATGTGACGTCGGCCCTGGAGCTTACTCCAGGCGCCAGCGATCACTGGCAAGATGGCGGCACCAGAGGGGTTAATGCCTCCAAATGGTGTGGGCACCGACTGGAGGCATTAGCAATGGTTGTCTACTGTGTAAGACAGTAGACACCCGATGGCTACGGACGTCCGCGATAGTTAAAGATCCAGCATGCGCCATCCAGCATGCACCATATCAATCCGTGTCAAAGGCCAGGAAGGAATAAATCTCCTTTGTTAAATACAGATGATCAGAACCTTTTACTTTATGTTGTGCATTTCCAAGCATATCCATTTTATTTTAGAGTGTGGTGTTTCTCATGCATTTGTGAAGTAGAAAAAAGAAGTAGAGCGAATAAAACAAAGAAAAAAAATAGAAACAAAAAAAAAAAATTAGCAAGAAAGCAACCTGCAACTTCAGTGAGAGTGAGACACTGGTGTGCCAATAATTGGAGGAGTCCAAAATGGTTTTCCAGAACTTTTAAAATGAATACATCATAAAATCCTGAGAGCAGCTGTTGATAATAATTTTGTTGTGCGCCTACATGGAGTGTCTTTATATACTTTGATTTATATTTTGACTCTTACTGCTCATGTTTTCTTTTTTCTTATCTAAGGGTGCATTCACACTGAGTATACGCTGACTGATTCTGAACGTTAAAACACGTTTAGAATCAGCGCGTACAAAGCAGATCCCATTCATTTCAATGGGAGTCGGCATACGCGCGCTCCCCATTGAAATGAATGGTCTGTATCACATTGAAACCAATAGGGAAAAAAGCAGCCCATTCATTTCAATGGGGAGCACACGTATGCCGACTCCCATTGAAATGAATGGGATCTTCTTTGTATGCGCTGATTCTGAACTTGTTTTAACGTTCAGAATCAGTCAGCGTATACTCAGTGTGAATGCACCCTTATGTTGTAAAATCTGGTTTTATATCAATAGAAATCAAATTTGAAAAAAATAAAATGAATACATCATCAATTTAAGATCCATAAAGTCAAGGTTAGATTGGGGTGTCTACAGCTCACCAGTGGAATTGTTTCTAGGGGCCCACCGCCAGGATCAGTATTTTATTTAAAAAAAAAAGAAAAAAGAAAAAAAAGCTGTGCAGTGGGCTACTCCCCATCCACTGCACCAGCTTCTGACATCTGATGGCTGCAACAACAACACATTTGTATGGGGTTTGGTGTCAGACCTTCAAAGATTGCATCCTGACGGATATGTCATCAATATGAAAAGTATTTGGGGACAGAAAATCCTTTTTTGTTCGTTCTAAAAGGTTAAAAAAAAAAAAAACCTTTTAAAACACATACTGGGGGTGTGGCTTGGCATGCACACGAGCGGATGTTTCCTCTAAGAGCACCGCTTCAGTGCTCAGTGCCTAATTATGGGCAAAACACGTAGCAGTCGACATCTGAGGCACCCCTCCACCTCCTTACCCACGGAGGGCCCCATATCTACTTTCTTCACCCCACTGGGAGATCGTCGTGGGCCGGCTGTAGAAGAGGCCTGCGGGGAGCGGCGGGAGTAGCCTCTCTCTTCTTCGCATGTGCAATTGGGAGATAAGCACTGCAATGCTTCGGCTTCCCTGCCTGACCTGAGGCAGATGGATCCATTCGTCTCCTCTGCAACCTCTATGGACACTCTAACCTGCTCACAGTTAAATACTACAGCAGCAGCAGCTGCATTAACCCATGTCCCTGCACTGACCCCTACTCAGCCCTTGGATACTGCTCAATGGAGATCAGCGGCGGCAGGGGCGCCGCGGCTCTCCATTATCACATCTTAGGCTGGAAGGCAAACAAGGCAGTAGGCAGTCCCCAGTATGGGCCCTGACTGGGGCATCAGCCCACCCTCCAAAAGATCACTGTTTCATTATCCGGGGTGTCAGATTTGTCTTCAGATGAAGACCTGGTACCCCTGGTTAACTGCAGGAAATCTAAGAGGCCCAGTGCGTCCCCTGTGGCTCTCCATGCTGAGCCATCTCCGTTTGTATCTCTTCTCCTGCCACTGGAGGAAGCTGTGCTCACTCTGCAGAAACATCCGGAACTACAGGCCATCCTCACCCTGAGTAGAAGGAACATGGACAGTCTTGTAATTGATCTGAAGTGCGCATGGCGCCAGGACCTGCAAGTAGTGAAGCATGATATCTCTAAACTGCAGTAACAGGTGACGGCTCTCGAGAGATTCCAGGACTCCGCTACTACCTTTCTTGATACCCGGCACCAGAAGTCCACAGTTCACACCTCTCAGGTTCGTCACCTCACGATATACAAAATTGTAACCGGCGCAATAACATATGTATCCACGGTCTCCTGGAATCCATCCAAATGGCTGACCTCATACCTACTCTCAACAGCATTTTCAACTCGCTTCTGGGCTTCCCTCTGGAGTCTCACATAGTGCATGCAGACCCCACAGTGCTAATCCCTCCAAGCCTCGTGCTGTGATATGCAGAATTCATTTTTATGCTGTTAAGGAGGAGATCATGTTCAAAGGTCAGGGACAGTAAATCAGTGGACTTTGAGGGCTCTCTACTATCTATCTTCCCGGATCTCTCCACGTACCCTCCACCAACGGGCGGCCCTAAAGCCTCTCCTGTCTCTTCTCCAAGATTGCCTACCGCTGTGGCTTCCCATTCTTCCTTCAAGTTCGCCAGTGGAATTGGCTGCTCACCCAGATGACCTCCCGAACTTTCTCCACTCCTTGGGTCTCCCCCCCCCCCCCCCTCCAGCTCCCAGATTGGATTTCCTTGCTGGCAGACCCTAACTGCTCTGGGCCATTTGTTTGTAGTGGGATTCCGCAGATAATTGTGATCAGGGGTGAACCTGCCCCTTTCGCCGCCCGAGGCGAACAACAGAAAGCCGCCCCCCCACCCCTGGAAAGAGGGGGTGTGGCGGAGGGGTGGGGTTAAGCGAAAGGGGCAGGGCTTAGTGGCGTTCGCAGGCAGAGAGCAGGCACAGAGAAGACCTGCTCTCTGCCTGAGCAGCGCTGCTCCAGTGGCCTCCCCAATCCACCGCTCGGTGCTAAGCCAGTCCAGGACAGCTTTTCCTGGATTGGCTTAGGTAAGCAAAAATGCCGCCCTCCCTGGGGCCCTGGCATAGCACCACCTGAAGCGGTCGCTTCGGGTCGCCTCATGGGAGGTGCAGCGCTGATTGTGATCACACTCGCAAAAGCTGCAACACAGGCATAGGCCTGCTCTGGACCGGGAACCCCCCTGCGTCAACTGTTCTCCAGCTGTTGATCGCCTCCAGTTGGACTTTGTGAGTTCACTTCATGCTGTGTTTATTCGTTGTGTTTTTGCATGCCCATAGTCGTAAGTTTTCAGTTCTTGTCATGTCCCGACATTGTGATTGTTTGTGTCACTATCTTTTCATTTGTTGGAGCTGGAGCAGCTCTGTTCTGTTTTTTTTTTTTCTCTGTTCTTCACCCCCCCCCCCCCTTTTTTTTTTGTTACTATCCTCTAGCTCACGGTTTGCCTTCCTAGTTACCACATAGTTTGGGCCCTGCAGTGCGGGGCTGCTTGGAGACTTGCGCTCCCATCCTTTAGTTCCCCTTTAGGGTATTCAATTGCGCAATTGGAAGAGGAGTTGGTGGACGACGAGGCCACCGACCCCACATGGACAGGGGTGATGTTTAGGGGCTAAAGCAGTCTAGATGTGGAGGGAAGCTAAATCAACAAAAAAGCTGGGTAAAGGGGGCCACACGGTGGCTCAGTGGTTAGCACTGCAGCCTTGCAGCGCTGGAGTCCTGGTGTTCAAATCCCGCCAAGGGCATAAAACCATCTCCCCGTGTTTGCAAGGATTTCCAACCCATATTCCAAAGACATACTGATAGGGAAAAATGTACATTGTGAGCCCTATGTGGGGCTTACAATCTACATTTAAAAAAAAAAAAAAAAAGCTGGGTAAAAGCAGAGGCATAAACTGGGGTGATGTTTAGGGGTGAAAGCAGTGTAGATGTGGAGGGAAGCTAAGCAGCAAAAACAGTGGGTAGAGGCAAAGGCTTGCACAACTCTACCCTGTTGGAAGACTTATTCCTAGGTCTGGGACACGTTAATGGCCCCCCTGGCCAAATTACCGCCACTCAGGGGCCTACTGTCACCAGGAGGGACACGTTAATGTCCCCCCTTGGCCAAATTACCGTCACTGAGGGGCCTAGTGTCACCTACACTTATTTTCTCATAAGTTTTTCGGCAATACACAACTCCGGTCAAGTTCCCTTGGGATCTCAGAGGATGTGGCCTCAGTGCTGAAAAACACATACGAGTTCCCTTGGCAATGTGCTGTAAGAGAACCCTGGAGCTGTATTAAGTTAGCATAGCATCCAGCATGGTCAAATGCAGCGAAACAATTTGTACCACTTCCAGAGATGGTAACTTCAGTGCTGCAGTTTGCAATGGACGGTGTAACGGGATTAGCTGAGGGATCGTTGTCTTAACCACTTTTTGGCACAAAATGAAAGTCCAAAGCCAAGTATGGTGCAAGGATATAATGCAAGGACACCTACACATCTGTCTCTGACACATTGGGGAGATCACCCTCATCCACCCTTTTGACCTGCACCATCATGCGCCTCTTCCTAGCTACTCCACGTCTCCCAGGCTTTTCAAGTACAGCACAACCCACCCACATGCCCAAGCCTTTAATAGCCTCATCTCAAAACTGCTGGCCCTCTAGATGTTGGCGTTTATGCTTCTGGATACCCAGGCCTTCCGTCACCAGATAGCAGCTGGGGCACCTCCCTATGCTGGGCCTAGCCGTTACTACGTCTCTTGGTGTGCTGTCCCTGCCTTGCACCTGCATGTGTCCCATAACATCAGTCGGGCCCAGAGCTCCGTGCTTTGCTGCAAGTTCGACTTGACCACCGACACATGGACAAGCGCCTGTGGTCAGGGGTGCTGCTTATCTTTAATGACAGGCAGGGTGAATGTAGTGAAGTCTGGGCCCGGGGTGCAAACTGGGGTGGCCTATCTCCTCTCCCAGCCCAAAATTCATGGCAGGAGTTCACTGAAAGCCTACTACGCTGCAACCTCCACCCCAGCTACAAGCTGGAAATGGTGTAACACTGGCATGGGGAGATGTCAGCAGGACGTACTGAAGCTCATCAGCTTGGGGGACAGACAGCACACTGCCTCCGAGGTCAGGGATGCCATCCTGGCTGAGGTGGCAATGTGTTTTTCCCTGCTACCTGGGGCCTGGCATTTTTGCGCCTGTGATAATGGCCGGAACCTGGTAGCAGATCTGGAGCTTGCCAGACTCAAACACGGTCCACACATGGCCCACGTTTTCAACTTGTTGGTGCAATGGTTCTTTGAAACCTACACCATTGTGCCTGATATACTGGTCAAAGTGTGGCCAATTTCGTAAGTGAGAAGTAGCCTCAGCTAGGCTGAAAACATTCAGAGCACACTCCTCTCATCTTCGCACCGTTGGCTGGCGGAGGAAGACGAGGGGAATGGAGTGGCATTCGATTCACTGTCCCACACGAGGCTTCAGGGTGCACTTCAGTGCATCCCATTGCTTCACCACAGATGGTGTGAAGGGGAGTGGAAAATGGAGGAAATGGAGAGGGACCCTTACAGTTGGGGGCAGCAAAGTCATGCCAAGTAACACACCGCACACATGGCTGACTTCATGTTGGGTTGCTTTTCAAGAGATAAAGGCATAGTTCACATCATGGAGAGCAAATAATACTGGATTTTTGCAAGCCTCGACCCCCGGTATAGGTCTAATGTCTGTTCCAATGTTATATTAGAGGAGAGGGGAAAAAAAATTGCAAAAATAATAGGCACAAGCAACTGGTGCAGAATATGATGGGAATGTTTCCGTAAACCCTCTTGGGTGTCAGAGAGGATATTTCCTCCATGAGGCTAACAACTTCCATCCGCTGCACAACCACCAGGGGAACACTGTACAAGGTCTGGTACACGTTAATGTTTTGCCCCCTTCCCTGCCCAAACTACTGCCAGTTAGGGGCCTACTCTCATCATGAGGGAAAAGTATAGGCACATGTTGCGTGAGTACCTGGCCAACCACAGACCTGTCCTCTCCGATTCCTCTACGAATTACAATAATTGGGTGTATAATTTGGACCTGTATCCCTTGGGTTGAGCGTACATAGCCTGACAATTGGTGTGTATCCCACTTAGTGTTGGTGGGGTTACACATTGTCACAACCTGGCTAAAGCTTCTATAGCCTGACAATTAGAATGTATGTATGCCAAGGTTTTTTTTTTTTTGTTTGTTTTTTTGGGGGGGAGGGGTTACACACTGTCACAACCTTAGTGAAGCTTCATTAGCCTGAGAATTAAAATGTATGTATGTATCCCAAATTATTTGGGGAATTAGCACTAACAACCTGGTTGAATATAGCAATAGCCTGAGATTTATGGTGTATGTATCCCCAAAATTATTTGGGGAATTAGCACTGACAACCTGGGTGAATATGGCAAGAGCTTGAGATGTAGGGTGTATGTATCCCCAAATTATTTGGGGAATTAGCACTGACAACCTGGGTGAATATGGCAAGAGCCTGAGATGTAGGGTGTATGTATCCCCAAATTATTTGGAGAATTAACACTGACAACCTGGGTGAATATAGCAATAGCCTGAGATTTATGGTGTATGTATCCCCAAATTATTTGGGGAATTAGCACTGACAACCTGGGTGAATATGGCAAGAGCCTGAGATGTAGGGTGTATGTATCCCCAAATTATTTGAGGAATGAACACTGACAACCTGGGTGAATATGGCAAGAGCCTGAGATGTAGGGTGTATGTATCCCCAAATTATTTGGGGAATTAGCACTGACAACCTGGGTGAATATGGCAAGAGCCTGAGATGTAGGGTGTATGTATCCCCAAATTATTTGGGGAATTAGCACTGACAACCTGGGTGAATATAGCAAGAGCCTGAGATGTAGGGTGTATGTATCCCCAAATTATTTGGAGAATTAACACTGACAACCTGGGTGAATATAGCAATAGCCTGAAATTTATGGTGTATGTATCCCCAAATTATTTGGGGAATTAGCACTGACAACCTGGGTGAATATGGCAGGAGCCTGAGATGTAGGGTGTATGTATCCCCAAGTTATGTGGGGAATTAGCACTGACAACCTGGGTGAATATAGCAATAGCCTGAGATGTAGGGTGTATGTATCCCCAAATTATTTGGGGAATTAACAGTCAGCACCTGGCACTATATGGCAATAGCAACAATTGAGGGTGGTATGAAGGCCCCAATATATTTTAGGAATTAACACTCAGAAACTGGCACTATATGCCAATAGCAAGAATTGAGGGTGGTATGAAGGCCCCAAATAATTTGGGGATTTAACACTGACAACTCAGGTGAATATGCCAATACCCAGAAATTTTCCATGTATCTTTCCCCAAATAATGTGGGGATTTCACACTGACAATCCAGGTGAATGTCATACCCTATATACCCTTAATCCACATTCTATGGGCTGAGCATTTCAGTGTATACCAGTTAGCTACGGGGAGGGGGTGGGGGGGCACACTGTTAGAACGTGGATTGAGGGTATATGGGCTGAGCATTTCAGTGTATGCCAGTTAGTTCCGGGGGGTACACTGTTAGGACGTGGATTAAGGGTATATAGAGTATGTGGGAATACACTTTCAGTGTATCCCACTTAGTATTATCCCCACCGCGGAAAGCTGTGTAGCGCTGATGCAGCCTGTGAATCCCACATTAGCGTTAGTGGGTAAACACTGTGACATTCTTTTTTTGATTCTCCCTTCAATGTAGCTCTTAAAAGAGCTGTTGGTTCTCTTCTCCTCTCCTATCCCTGCCTAGCAGAATCTAATCTCTATCTAAATTGACGGAGACCTCCGTCTGTGACCAAGTGAAAGCTCAGAATGACGCGAAGCTAGGCGGCGCTGTTCTTATGAATCAGAGGTCACATGTTTTCGGCAGCCAATGGGTTTTTCCTAATTTTTTCAATGTCCCTGTTGTCGTAGTTCCTGTCCCACCTCCCCTGCGCTGTTATTGGTGCAAAAAAAGTGCCAGGGAAGGTGGGAGGGGAATCGAGTTGTTAGTCAGTTTACCACGCGGTGTTCGATTCGATTCGAACATGGCGAACAGCGTGATATCCGATCAAACGTGTTCGATAGAACACTGTTCGCTCATCTCTAATTTTAACCATTTTTGGGGTATATATGACTCCTTGACCATACTTGATTACATTTTTAGTAGGGATGTAAAAACTGTAATTGACACTTTTATTTATTATTACACACATACACGCAGAGTAAATAACACATCAGTTACTGTATATACTCGAGTATAAGCCGACCCGAATATAAGCCGAGGCCCCTAATTTTACCACAAAAAAACTGGGAAAACTTATTGACTCGAGTATAAGCTGAGGAGGGGAATGCAGCAGCTACTAGAAAATTTCAAAAATTAAAAATGGTCAGAGTTTTGGGTGCAGTAGATACTGGGTGCTGGGGAAGGGGAGGGGGTGTTTTGGTTGACTCTCTGCCTCTTCCCTGAGCTTGAGGACTGTTTTTTTTCCCCCCAACTTGGAATTCAGCCTGGCTGAATATAGCGTATCTTCAGTGCTCCTATTAACCCCTTCCCGAAGGAACAGGAGCACTGGAGATACTCTATATTCAGTAGACCGGGCGCTTTCACACACAGGGATACCTAATGTGTATGTGTTTCACAGTAATTTTCTACTTTTTGATTCTATACATTACTTTTGCGGCATTATTTTTTCTTGACTCGAGTATAAGCCGAGGGGGGCTTTTTCAGCACAAAAACTGCTGAAAAACTCGACTTATACTCTAGTATATACGGTAAATAGCTTTTAATTAAAAAAAAAAGTGTGTGAATGTGTGTGAAGGTTTTTAAAAAATTTTAATTTTCTTTTAGCAGCATGGAACGAGACTGTACCATACACTATAACATGATGGCTTGATGCCAAAACATAACGTTCCCTGCTAACAGTACACCATGGGGCCAAAAGGTATTACTGTGCTGCTGCTGTTGCCAGGTTAGGCACCACAAAACTTTTAAATAAGTTACATAATAGAATATCTATCTATCTATATATACAGATACAGACACACACACACTAATATTTGTGTGTTTTGATGTTTGTGTATTTGGATATTTGTTCCTCAATCACGTAAAAACCGTTAAACGGATCTAAATGAAATTTGGCACATAGATAGTTTGTAATCTCGATTAAAACATAGGCTACTTTTGTCCCGGTAAATGACATGGCTTCACGACTGTAATGAATTTATGTTCACATACTATGTTAAACTGCTCGTCAGCAGCTTATCTCAGCTTCTGATAAAGCCAGATCTGTTATCTCTCTATATAAACACTCAGATAACCCTCAGTCCATTCCGTACATGCATTTGCATATTATCTAATCAGCTCCAGGCAACATACTGTCAAACTGGATGGTAAAACACCTTTAATCCAAATTATCAGTTTGCTACTTTTATACATGTAAAAAGAAAATCTAATTTGTTGCAAAATTCTAAAACGACGACAGCTATGAACGTAGCCAGAATTCAACAGAGTGATCCTCAAGCGGAGCTGATGGGGATCATCAGCGCCAACAACACGCTCATTATATGGTGTCCCAGCGAGCTGTCGGAACAATCACAGGCACAGCGCAAGGAACGAGTTTAGCGGCAGGCCAGCTTGACAGCTGCCGGAATGCCGTAGCAGGCGGATTATCAACACCAACAACACACTTATTATATGGTGCCCCAGTGAGCTGCTGAGATGCCTGCATAATCACAGGCACAGTGTGAGGAACAAGTTCAACAGCAGGATAGCTTAACAACTGCCGAAACGCTGAAGCAAGCAAACCTTTGTCGGTAGCAATTTGCTGAATGTAGGCGGATCATCGACGCCAACAACACTCAGATGAAGTTGCGGGCAGAGACACACACCCAAACGACATACAAAATACACAAGTGCAAAACTGGGCAATTCTTATAGAGCCACTACACAAACAGAAAATACACAAATGCGAGGCCGGGTCCTCCTGCTAATAAAATATATATGTTACCGGCAATGTTTGAAATCCGGCATTCTATAGAATGCATTGTATAGCATGCCTAAAACTAGCCGGCAATGTATGAAACGATTTGCCATTGCACACATTGCCTAGGCACTCTATTCTATTCTTTCGAATGCCTAGGTATTCTATACAATGCCTAGGCAAAGTATGTAATGATTCTCCCATTTCATACATTGCCTAAAAACGCCGGCATTCTATACAATGCCTGCTTTTCATACATTGCCTATAACACATCTATTTATCTATGTATCTATCTATGTATCCATCCATCCATCTATCTAACACATGCACACACGCTATAAATGATTAATCCTGCCTCACATACAATGGCCTACAAGGAGAACAAAAGGTTTAGTTAACCAAAAATGGTGCAATATAAATGTTAATTCATCTCACAAAATTCAAGCCCTTTTATGGCTCTGGAAATGGATAAACAAATTATGGCTTTCAGAGCATGGCAATGCAAAAAAACAACAACTTGGAATCGCTAGAAATTTAACCACACCTTTTTCCCCATTTTAGCCTACCAAAAGAGGGATTTTTGTACTTACTGTAAAATCCTTTTCTCGTTGTTTCACTGGGGGACACAGCCCCTTGGGGTATAGACCTGGTCACTAGAAGGCGGACACTAGCAAAATGAAGGCAGTTGGCTCTGCCCACACAGGCTATACCCTCTCACTGACAGGGCACTCAGGCAGTTTTGTATCAGTTTTGTAGCAGTAGGAGAGAGTCCAAAACAAAAAAAAAACGAATATGGAACCAACAACCACCAACAAACCTAAACTTATGAAGAAACAAAACAAAAAAATCCCCATACAAAAAATATCAATGGGCAGGACCTGTATTCCCCCAGTGAAACTACGAGAAAAGGATTTTACGGTACAAAAATCCCTCTCTCTTGCATATCTGACTGGGGGACACCGCACCTTGGGACATCCAAAAGCAGTCCCGAGGGAGGCAAAAACAGACAGTCTTGCGAACAATCGGCGCACTGCCGCTTGCAGAAGCCTCCGACCAATTGGCATCCGCAAAAGACACAGAAAGGATCTGGTAAAAATTTTGTGAAACTGTGTACCGAAACCCAGGAAACAGCCTTGCAGACCAGCAACCAGAAGCCTGATGCTGAACAGCCCCGGAGGCACCGACAGCTCTGGTAGTGTGAGCCGTTACACGGGAGGGTGAATCCCTACTCTTCTGCCGAAAAGCTTCCTAATGACAGACCGAATCCATCTAGAGATGGACACCCTGGAAGTGGCAAGCCCTTCCTAGAGCCCTCTGGAAGAACAGAGAGAGCGTCACAGCATCGAAAAAGGTTCCGTGAGAGCTAATAAATCCGGTCGCCCTTCAGAGAAAAGCCAAGACCCTGATCCAACCCAGACCGAAGAACGCCAGGATTCTGGGCAAGGAAAAGGACGGCAATCTACAGCTCCGCAACAGCAGACATAAAACTACCAAGTGTGAAGATAATTTTCGCTGACTGAGGCTTCCTGGCCTTGAGCACACCTCAGGGAGCGGTAGACCTCCAGCAAAGCCACCTGGCTCTTCGTTCCACCCTGGAGGTTCAAGAAGGTGATGGTGGTGGAGTTGTCGGACTGAATAGTGAACTAGCCGACCCCGGAGAAGGGGGGTCCAGTGCACAGAGCTCGAATGATGGCCCTCAGTTCCAACAGACTGAATCAGAGGGAGGTTCCCTCTGGACCACTATCCCTGAACATTATGGACCCCGAACACGGCATCCCCCCAGAAGGCAGGCGTTGGTGGTGACACCTGCCAGTGGATGGAAGACAAGACTTCCAAGGAAAAAAAAAACCCCAGGGAGGAGCGCCAACAACAAAGTTCAAAAGAACTCGAGGGGACAGGAGAATTAGGCGATCCAGGCTGGACTGGCACTGGCCCCAATCGTGCCAAGATTGCCGGCAAAAGACCACAAGTGGAACAGGGAAAAGGAGACAGCTACCAAAGAAGAGACCATCAAACCTAGGACTCGCATGCAGAACTGGAGGGAACAGCGAGGCCTCTTCCGCAAATGCAACACACTGGACAAAGAGTCCGAATCTTGGAGGGAGAATCTCGGCCTGATGGGTATCCAAAATCATATCCAGAACCTCCATGCGCTAAGATGTCACAAGACAGGACTTTTCCTCGTCGATAAGCTGGCTGAACCTTCAAAGACGATCCAGAGTGATCTGTAAACTGGGGATATAGTCCATCCTGGAGGAAGCCCTGACCAGAAGATCTTCCAGGTACGGGACAACAGCCCCATCTCTGGAGCGGAGAATAGCCATGAGAGAGAGGTCAGCACCCTGGAAAAAAACAGAGGGGTGAAGACCAACTCAAGGGGAGCGTGACAAATTGGAAATGTCGCGACCCTACCACAAAAAACCGCTGATGGGCCAGCACAATGGGAATGTGGAGTTAGAGTCCCAGATATTGATGGACTAAAGGAATTCACCCAGTTCCATAGAGGCAACAATGAATAGCAGATACTCCATACGAAAAGATTCGAATTTGAACAAACCTGTTGAGAGACTTCAGGTCCATAATGGGACAGAGAGAAAGTCCCTTCTTTGGAACAGTAAACAGGGCTGGAATAGAATCCCTGGAAGCAGGCACAGGCCCAATCACTCCCTGCTGCTGAAGCCTGGAGACCGCCTCGAAAAAGGCGGCCGCCCGAGCGGGAGAAGTAGGGAAAGACCTTCCTCCTGGAAAACTCAACGGAATAGCCGATCAAGATCACCTACTGAACACAGGCAAGCCAAATCTCCTGAAAGGCGAGCAGACGATCCCCCACCTGTGGCCCCCCAGGTGGTGGAACATCTTAATGCAGATGGGGCTAGTCAGCACCAGATCAGGAAGGCTAGAGCGGGGATGCCAGTCTGGGCTTGAAGGAGGGCTTCTTGGAACGCGAATACCAAGGAGATTGCCCTCTGAAGAGGGAAGAAGATCTGACGCCTGAACGTCTCTGAGGAAGTAGGGAACTTTAACCCTCCCAGTAGCTACTCCAAGCCCTTTCCAAGGGACGGCTCTGCTCACCATGAGAAAAAAAGTAGAGCAGCCAATCTTCTTAGAAGCAGGTTCAACGTTCCAGGAACAGAACAAACAGTGTGACGCATAGCCACAACATCAGCAGCCTTGGCAGAAAAGCGAGCTGCTTCAAGGGAAGCATCACATAAGAATTTAGAAGCGTTTATGATCTGCTCCACCAGAAACTGGTAGCCCTGCAGCACGACCAGCTGTTTGACCCAGGCGATACTATTAACCAGGACGCAGCAAAGAAGGGATGCAATGCAGAACCAGCTGCAAACAAAGGGCCGACTTAGCCAAAGAGTCCAGCCTTCTATCAGAGGAATAACAGAGAGGCAGAGTTAACTAGAGGCAAAATAGTAGCCCTAGAAAACCTGGAAATAGTCGGACCAACCGCAAAGGACTCGGTCCACCTAGAAATACATAGCTCCAGAAAGGAAACAGAACATCTGACCTCCTGGAAACAACAGGGAACGGACTGAATGAAGCCACTGTTCCTGGCAAATATGGTCAAAACGCCCCATGGTTAAGAAAAAACTAAGGCATACGGCGACTATGCGGAAGGAAATATCCTTCTGAGCAACAGCCCTAGAGCCCTCCGTTTTCTGAAGAGTAACACAAACTGCACAGACAAGCTCCTGCTTAGCAGTTGCTACCTATGTGCCTGGCTGGAAACCCGGTTTGTAATCAGAGGCGTCCCCAGAATAAATGGAGTAAGCAGGAGGAGCTGTACGCAGATCCTCCGTCCTGATACAAAGGAGGATTTCCTAGTCCGCTTGCAAGAGCGGCCCCTAGGACTAAAACTGGAAAACCCTCTTAGGGCCTCAACCACAGCTGCTGACTGTGCAGAGGCGTCCCCCAATCTGGGCGGGCAGCAGCTCCAAAATACCGCCATAGACTGATTAAGTCTGGCAAAGTTACCCAAGCTTGGGACAGGGAAAAACCGCCCAATCCGGTGGGGGCGGGGGGAGGTCCAGGGGACTCCAGAGCGGGCTGAGAGGAGTTACAGAACGAACATATAGATACAGCCTGTCCACAAGGACATGAAGATTGCAGCTGGAGCACGCATAAAACAGCAGGGGCGCTGGGAAAAGGCATGGCCTACCAGACTACTGGAAAGAGACCATCACCAACTGCTGCGGAGAAGCTGCACAAGAGGACTCATAAGGCCTGGACAAGAGCTGATACTGCAAAAAGAAGAACAGGCCTCAGAACAGTTAGAGAAACTTTAAACAAGTCCCTCCCTACAAGATTCCCGCACAAAAATGCAGGAGGGAACACCCAGGCCCACGTCATCCAGGACCCAGGAAAACCCAGGGACGAGGCAGTGCCTAGTAAGGCCTACACGCCAACGAAGCCATGAACTCGAGTAGAAGTCGCGGCCGTCGCGTGGAACACTCTGCCTGCCTAGAAAGGGAGGGGAGGCAAAAAAGCCCCCTCCCTCCACAAAAAACACCTTCACTCACAAGATGGCACCCAAAGCGCCAAGGAGAAAGGCAAGAAGACAAAAAGGCAAAAAAAACCCAAAACACTCCCCCCCCCCACTGCTGGACCCAGGGTAAGAGGGGAGAGAGGGGTAGGAAGGAGGTAAAGAGGGGGAAAAAGGGAACGCAAACATACTCACCTATGTCCACCTGCTTATACTTACTAGTCCGATGTCTTCAGGCGCCACAGACTCACCCCTTCAGTGATACTGCGCACATAAAAGTGGGGTCGCCGGAATATCCAGCCGCCAATGCAGCAAGTAAAGGGGGGAACTGCGTGACTGCGAGGTGCTCTATAATAGAGCACTTAAGCCCGTAGGGGGTACGACTAGTTGGGCAAATACACAGACAACCCCCTGCCCCTGAAAGAAAATAAAAAATAAAAATTTATTACAGAAAGAACGACTCAGGTCGTGACTGCCAACTGCCTTAATTTTCCTAGTGTCCGCCTCCTAGTGACCAGGTCTATACCCCAAGGTGCTGTGTTCCCCAGTGAAATATGCGAGAAAAGCAGTCTTCAATATGTTATATGTATCTCAAAATGACATTAAAAATAAATATACAACTTTTCCTGAAAAAAACAAACAAAAAACCCCTCATACACTGTTAAAGAGGACCTTTCACCATTTTGCCCATAGGCAGTTCTATATACTGCCGGAAAGCTGACAGTGCGCTGAATTCAGCACACTGTCGGCTTTCCGGCAGTATATAGAACTGTGGGCCCAGTGTGAAGAGCTTACGGTCCGGTACCGTAGCTCTTCTATGGTCAGAAGGGCGTTTCTGACACTCAGTCAGAGACGTCCTTCTTCACAGCACAGCCAATCGCGCTGTACAGTGTGAGCCGGGAGGAACGCCCCCTCCATCTGCTCGCAGTACTCGTCCATAGACGAGCATTATCAGGGAGGGAGGGGGCGTTCCTCTCGGCTCTCACAGCACAGCGAGATTGGCTGTGCTGTGAAGAAGGACGTCTCTGACTGAGTATCAGAAACGCCCTTCTGACCATAGAAGAGCTACGGTACCGGGACCGTAAGCTATTCACACTGGGCCCACATCGGGAAAGCCGACAGTGCGCTGAACTCAGCACACTGTCAGCTTTCCGGCAGTATATAGAACTGCCTATGGGCAAAATGGTGAAAGGTCCTCTTTAAGAGTTAAATGTGCAATTATAAATTCATCTAGAACATTGAAAGCAGCATACCTTGAAGAGCTGGGTAAAAAGGAGAAAGTGTCTTCAGGATATTAACAATACTGGTAGTATCCTTTCCCTTGAAAAGCTGAAGTACCTCTGGACTAAGTTGTCTCCCAGATACATGCAACATTCCTGATGTCAACGTATCATCCAAATGACTGGAATCTGCATCATGGCTATCATTTTTGGTGTCCACGTTGCCATTTCCATAAGCTTTTAAATCAAAATATTCCGAGCTTGCATCACAAATGTGACTCAATTCGGGTGCTTGAGCCACATTAAGGTTGACATCAGATAACTGGTCACAACTGGTTTCAGCTTCTGAATTCAAATTAACTTTAGTTACCTGGGGAATCAGGTTATAGTCATCACACTGTTGTTTTGGTCCAGTATTTATATTATCTATAGTCCATACTTCATTGCAAACTGTATTTGATGTACAAGGCAATTCTTGATCGGTGTTCTCCATTTGCTTACGTTCATGTTGAAGACCTCTGTTTTGAGGCACATCGCTTTGTTTGAAATCTGGTTTTCGAAGTGATGAAAAAATATCTGAATGCGGCTGAGAGCTAGCAGATGCATATTCATGTCCCTCTTGAGAGAACAAGGTGAATGTAGCCAATGCATCTAAAGATGCTCTCCTGGTCTGACTTATTTCATTTGATGGGGATGCTTCTGAAGTATCTAATGATGATGATTTCGGACTCCATGAGAATATGGAGCGACGAGTTTCTGGACGATTATTTGCAAAAAGCGACTCCCATTTTGCCACATCTGGAAGATATTGGAAATTATTCAAACAATTTTTAAATTTTAGAATTATTTTGTATGTAAATATTTGGTGTTCCTATATGTATAGATATATATATAGAAAAAAACCTCCAGACTCGTGCGCTCTCCTTGGCTTTATATTTTTCACTATTATAAGTTCTGAAACACAAAATGAATCCGCACCACAATGGTGAAATGTAGGTTGCAGCACACCCTGGTGGACCGATTGGCTGATGCAGCCGTGGATCGGTGCAAAAATATAGGTAAGTAGGTAAAAAACCCTTGTGGCGAACACCTCAGGACACAAAAATCAGAAGAAATTTTTTTTTATTGGTTAGGATAACGCGTTTCGGGGATATACCCCTTCGTCAGATCTAATCCAAAAACATAAAACCAGAATACTTGTATTCAATCATAAAGATACACAAATTACAAAATAAGAAAGAAAAACATACCATATATTGCCATTACAATACATAATGGCAATATATGATATGTTTTTCTTCAAAAGGAGTACATCTAGCACTAGACTACTAATATTCTTAGATGAGTACATGTATTTACTCTAGCCCCTAGGTCTATCTTTATTAAAAACGTTTAGTCTTGTTTTATGCACCTTAGTGCTATTCATGTATGTATATATTTTTATAAGAAGCCTTTTTGTATAATGAAGCTATATTTAAGCACCTTCATACCATTATTAAAGTTATTAGTATGATTACATTTGTACTCTAAGCTCACATGGAGTATAAGCATTCTCACAGTAGATTTAATATTTGTCATATAAAATTTACATCATCTATTTATATTTGGCTGTTTATATTTATAGACGCGCATATCTTCTAGCATGACCATATGCGATTTTGAAAAAAATCGTTATCCAATATTTGGTATTTAATAGATATTGAAATTTTGAATAATTGTTTATGATTTATTTTGCATCTTTATGATTGAATACAAGTATTCTGGTTTTATGTTTTCGGATTAGATCTGACGAAGGGGTATATCCCCGAAACTCGTTATCCTAACCAATACATGTTTTTTCTTATTTTTGTGTCCTGAGGTGTGCGCCACAAAGGTTTTCTACCTACTTACATATATATGTGTATGTATATGTATATATATAGGTCCTACATATACAGAGCCTATGTAGCCTATATCTATCTGTATGTGTGAAAATATACACGCTGAGCGTTAGTTCACACAGGGCAAGAGGGGGGCGGATTTTGACACCAAATCCTCCTCAAAATCCACCCCCTCAAAATAGAGGTCTATGTAGACTGCTAGCGTTCTTTTTTCCTTAAGTGGTTTGTTCCCGCTCACGGAAAAAAGACGCGAGCTCCCCTTTCAACAGGTGGATTCCGCGGCTGATTCAGTCACGGTGTCCACCTCGAGACACCACTCTCCGGACTAGGCTCATTCATTTGGGCCTAATCTAGATTGGAAAGCCGCAACGAAATGTGTTCACGCGGAGCCCTGTGTGAACTAGCCCATACAGGGAAAAAACAAACTTGCAAACTCTGCAAATATGAACAATAAACCATATAACAACTGTTATGTTAGGCCTGCATATTAATAACATCAGTACAGTGCATTTACATCAATCACTTCAAGATTTGATATAGAACTTATACTACACCACTTAAGACAAAAGCTACAAGGCCTATCCTCAGGACATCATAAACTGAATCTTTTTAGTTGGGCTTTTGCTGTCTGAATACTTTATATCAACTAGATATAATTGTTTTTATTTATATTGATTGGGAGAACCATGTAACAGACTGTGTGGTTTCATCATTAACCGGTTAAGGACCAGGTCTGAAAGTACCTTATGTACCAGGCCTCAATTTTCAAAACTGACATGTGTCACTTTAAATGGCAATAACTTTGAGACGCTATAACGTACACAAGTGATTCTCAGAATTTTTTTTTTTTTTTTTTTTTAATAACACATTGTACTTCATGTTAGTGGTAAACATAGATCAAAATTTTTGTATTTAAATAGTCATACCTCCCAAATACATGAATAAATATTATCTACCATATTTCTGCTTTATATTGGCATCACCTTTTAATAGTCCTTTAATTTATTTTGGATGTTAGAAGGCTTAGAAGTGTAAAATCAATTTTCCAGATTTACAAGAAAATTTCCCAAACTCTTTTTTTTTTTTCAGGGACGACTATAGGATTATAAAGGCCTACCGTATTTTTCGGACTATAAGACGCACCCAGGTTTTAGAGGAGAAAAATAGGGAAAAAAAATTTTCAGGCAAAAAATGGTAAAATATTTAATATATGGGAGTTGTAGTTTTGGAACAGCTGCAAGGCCACATTGACAGGTGACCCTGCAGCTGTACGGGGATGTATAGGGAGTTTTTTTTGTGGGGCCAGGTGTACTTTTTAGATATACCATTTTGGGAAATGTTTATTGCTTAGATCACCTTTTATTTAATTCAGAGGCAAAACAGAGAGAAAAACCCGGTGGTTTAGCACTTTTGATTTTGACGTTCACTGTACATAAAAATATTAGTAGACCGGGCATTTTCAGACACAGGGATACCTAATGTGTATGTTTCACAGTAATGTTATACTTTTATATGTATTCTAGGGAAAGGAGGTGAACTTTTATTTATTTTATTTTATATTTTTTTTAAGTTTTTTTTTTTTTTTTTTTACTATTTTAATATCCCCCGCCTAGGGGGCTTGAACCTGCAATCATTTGATTGCAAGTCCCATAGACGGCAATACAAGTGTATTGCCGTCTATGGGAGATTCTATACATTACTATCGCGGAGGGTCATAGACCAGCCGCGATAGTAATATATAGCTATGACAGGCCTGGGAGCCTTCATTAGGCTCCCGGCTGTCATCGGAACAGGTCGGCTCCTGCGGCCTCGCCGTGCAGGAGCCGGCCTGCATCACTAAAGGTATGGGGCCGCTGGGGGGGGCTAACTGACTGCCGGGACCTGTGGAGGAGGAGTGGATTTGCAGCATGGCCGCGCTACTGCCACCGCTGGTTTTCTTCAGCGGCAGTAGCGCGGCAATCTGCAGGCCCCGGCAGCTAAGACAGTCCCTGGCATCTGCTGTAATAGACCGGCGGATGCCGGGGAGTGTCTTAGCTGCCGGGGCCTGCAGTATTGTCACGCTCCTGCCGCTGAAGAAAACCAGCGGTGGCAGTAGCGCGGCAATCTGCAGGCCCCGGCAGCTAAGACACTCCCCGGCATCCGCCGGTCTATTACAGCAGATGCCGGGGACTGTCTTAGCTGCCAGGGCCTGCAGATTGCCGCGCTACTGCCGCTGAAGAAAACCAGCGGTGGCAGTAGCGCGGCCATGCTGCAAACCCACTCCTCCACCCACATTCAGACTATAAGACGCACCCTCATTTTCCTCCGAAATTTGGGGGGAAAAAAGTGCGTCTTATAGTCCGAAAAATACGGTATATATTAAAAATTGCCCAATTATAATGGTAAGGACTAAAATATAACTTTTGTTGTTAAATAATTAAAAGTTTTGTGCATAAAAACCCAGTGAGAGTGTGAAACGAGGCACTATCAATAATAAAGAACCCTACCCCCTATATTCCGCTGTATTTTGCTAGTAATATTCCCCACCATTCGGGAATTAACACAAGCGTAAGAGGGGTGGTTACTAATAGTGCCTATGGCTGTCCACCTAATAAACACAACCACAAAGGCCAACAAGACAATTCCTGTGCATAACTACCGTATTTTTCGGACTATAAGACGCACTGGACTATAAGATGCACCTAGGTTTTAGAGGCGGAAAATAGGGAAAAAAAATTTTGAAGCAAAAAATTGTAAAATATTTAATATATGGGAGTTGTAGTTTTGCAACAGCTGCAAGGCAACATTGACAGGTGACCCTGCAGTTGTACAGAGATCCATAGCGCGTTTTTTTGCAGGGCCAGATGTACTTTTTAGTTATACTATTTTGGGGAATGTCTGTTGCTCAGATCACCTTTTATTGAAAAGAAAACCCGGCGGTTTGGCACTTTTAATTTTGACGTTCACCGTACAGGAAAACTATTAGTAGACAGGGCATTTTCGGAAACAGGGATACCTACCGTAATGTGCATGTGTTTGACATATGATTTTCTACTTTTATATGTATTCTAGGGAAAGGAGGTGATTTAGAGTTTTTATTTATTTCATTTTTTTTTATTATACATTTTTAATTTTTTTTTTTTTTAACGATTTTATTGCCCCTGCTTGAACCTGCTTGATTGCAAGTCCCATAGACGGCAATACAACTGTATTGCCGTCTATGGGATATTCTGTATATTACTGTTACGGCTGGTCATAGACCCAGCCGCAATGGTAATATCGTCCATGAAAAGGGGTGAGGGAAGGGAAACACAGCCCACAGCTTAGCACTAAAAAATTTGAAAACAGGACACACTCATGGTTCCTTGGGAGAAAAAGCTGCTCGGATCTCCAAATTTCCTCCGACCTAGGAAAACACACCTCTGAGAGAATATCCAACGAAAAAATGAAGGACGATCCAGCAGACTATTTTTCCAAATAATTTTTTTTTGCTTTTTGCTTTATTGAATAACCATGATTAAAATACGAGTGTGCACCAGGGAAAAAGTTCAGACATGAAACGTGATGGTTACAGACTGATGCGTTTCGAACTAGGCGTTCTTAGTCATAGTCTAGGTTAAAAAGCAATGCCAGAATTGATGTTGATGTTGAATTGACATATGGCCACATTGCCAGAAAATAAAAATCTAGCTTGTGCAATGTGAAGACAAAAACCCCAAAAGTCGCCAAATCATTAGGGCATAAGTGGCTGCGACTAGAAGGAAATGTATAAGCTATGTGGGCGTTTTCAGGGGACACCCCATATTTAGAGCTTATGAGAGATAATACACCAGCACTGATCCCCCAGAATGCCCCTCTTCCCCGTCCGTGTCATAGGAGCTAGTGGGAAAATAGAATGGGATTTGGTGTACCCAATTTACTCTGCACAGCTTACATATTCACTTCGGGGTTACTAATGCTCACTACATCACTTGATAAATTCTTTGAGGGGTGCGGTTTTCAAAATGGGGTTACTTTCTAGAGGTTTCCACTGTTTTGACACCTTAAGGGCTTTGTAAATGCGACATGGTTCCCGAAACTAATTACAGCCAGATCTGCCCTCTAAAAGCTCCTTGGCGCGCCTTCCCTTCTGTGTCTTGCTAAGCGTCCATATATTAGTTTACACCCACAAGCGGGGTACTATGGTAGTCGGGGAAGTTGCATAAATTGTGGGATGCATTTTCTCCTTTAACCCCTTGTGAATGTACAAATTCTAGGGCTAAACGAAAATATTAGTAAAATAAAATCAAATTTGAAAATTTCACCTCCATTTTGTATTAATTCCTGTTAAGCACTTATAGGGTTAAATTACTAGGTATATGTTGACTTGGCTTATTTAAGGGGTGCAGTTTTGAAAATGGGGTGATTTATGGGGGGTTTAATACAAGGGTCTTTTAAAACCCCTTCATAACTGGATTAGTCCCTTAAAAAATGGGTTTTGGAAATCTCTTGAAAATTTTGAATATTGTTGTTTCACTTGTAAACCTTATAATGTCCGTAAAAAATAAAAGGGTGACTAAAGTTTGATGCCGACATAAAGCAGAGATCTGGAACATGAGATTTATGATATAATTTTGGCGGTCTGACTATCTGTATGCAATGCACATCATTTCAAACTTTATAAAATGCATATTTTTCAAAATTGTCACCAAATTTCCTATTTTTTCATAATTAAACACAAAACATATCAACCAAAATTTCAATCTCAAAATCACTTTGGTAAGTTAAAGCGTTCCAAAGTTATTGCCACATAAAGTGACATGTCAGTTTTGAAAAATCGAGCTTGGTCAGGAAGTCAAAAAGTGCCATCAGCAGGAAGGGGTTAAAGAGGTTGGCCACTTTCAGACCCATATTGAGAAACAAATTTTTTGTATAATAAAGTGTTTGACAATTTTCATATATACCTTCTGTATTAATTCCTCACGGTTTTCTAGATCTATGCTTGCTGTTACTTCTAGTGGATAAAAATCTGGCCATGGTCATGGTATTTATGGTCCATGGTTATTTGATGAGCACACAGATGCACCACTTGTTACTAGGCAGATGTCTTATTACTGTGCTGTGACTATAACAAGCTGTGCATCTGTGTGCTTATCACATGACCATGGTCAGAATTTCATTTGTCTCTCAATATTTGTCTGAAAGGCCTCTTCCGGACCGCCCATAAACTATACATATCCAGGCGGTCCCTCTCTGCAGCAGCTGCACGAAATCATGCCAAAGCTCCCCTATAGAAAGCAGGGCTGGTTTATTAACATCCCTGCCTTCCCAAATAGCTGTGTACAATGCGTTCAATGAGCACTATATATATATAATTTATATATCAAATCAAATCGAAAAAGCTTTATTGGCACGTCCGAATAGATATTTGGCATTGCCAAAGCTAGTAGAGTGAGTGAGTGTGTGTGTGTGTGGGGGGGGGGGGGGGGGGGGGGGGGGGATGGATTCGGGTGGGTGACTGGTGGGTATGGGGGGGTAGTGGTTTGGGGTATAACAGTCCATGGAGTCTCGTCTTCTTCTTAGTTAGTGACCGCTATATGGGGAGGTGGGGTGGGCGGGGCAGTTGGTTTGGGGTATAACAGTCCGTGGAGTCTCATCTTCCTCTTCGTTGGTGACTGCTATATGGGGAGGTGGGGGTGGGGTGGGTGTATTGGGATAAATATAATAGTCCGTGGAGTGTCATCTTCCTCTTATTTGGTGACAGCTGGACACGTATTGGGCAGCGATCTCCACAGTGGCCTCTTCTTCTCCCAGTAGGATGTAGAGTTTCCTCTTCTCGTCTGCAGATATGAAGTCTGGGATGTGGGCAGAGAGTCTTTGGTAGTAGACGGCCCTCACAGCTGAGTATTTGGTGCAGTGTAGCAGGAAGTGGGTCTCATCTTCTAGGGCCCCCTGGTCACAGTGCTGGCACAGTCTGTTCTCCCGTGGCTTGTACGTCTGCCTGTATCGCCCTGTCTCTATCTCTAGGTTGCGGGTGCTCAGTCTGTACCGGCTCAGGGTCTGTCTGTGCTTGGGGTGGCGTATTCTCTTCAGGTAGGTGGCCATGGTGTAGTCTCTTTGTAGGGATTGGTACACAGTGAGTTTCTTGGAGTTATTTATTTCGTTTCTCCATTCTTCAATGTACCGCTCTCTGTTTGCCTCTGTGGTCGCTTTTATTTCGGCCTTGGTTATCATCTGTTGGTGTTTTTGGTTTGGTGGTTGGCTGTTTGGTTGGTGAGTGTCTGATTTGCTCCGGTGGCTTAGCCAAGCTTGGTGGTGGTAGGAGTCGGGGTTGCTCCCCTGGATGTGTGCCTTGAAAGATAGCGCCCTCTTCTGTATGGTGAGCCATAGGGGGAGTCTGCCTAGCTCTGCCCTGCAGGCCATGTTGGAGGTGTTGCGATGGACATGGAGCAGGTATTTGAAGAACTCCAGGTGGAAGTTCTCTGTTGGGCTGGAATCCCACTTTGACTGGTCTGGGTAGGTGGCTGGGCCCCAAACCTCGCTGCCATAGAGAAGGATCGGGGAGATGACTGCGTCAAATATCTTCAGCCAGACCCTCACCGGTGGTTTGAGGTGGTACAGTTGCCTTCTGATGGCGTAGAAGGTTATGCAGGCTTTTGCTTTCAGGGTTTCTATTGCTGCTTTGAAGCTTCCTGATTGGCTGAGCTCCAGCCCCAGGTAGGTGTAGCTGTTGTTTTTCTCCAGTGTGGAGCCGTTCAGTGTGAATTGTGGGGTGGTGGAGGCTTTATTCTGGCCCTTCTTCTGAAATACCATGACTTTGGTCTTCTTCTGGTTGATGGGTAGGGCCCATGTGGTGCTGAATTTTTCCAGCACTGACAGGCTTTCTTGGAGGTCTTTCTCAGTGGGGGCCAGGAGTAGGAGGTCGTCAGCGTATAGCAGGAACTTCAGGGTGAGGCCTGGGGTTGGTGAGGCCTCCAGGGCTGTAGCCAGTTCATTGATATAGATGTTGAAGAGCGTTGGGCTCAGGCTACAGCCTTGTCTGACCCCTCGGGCCTGTTGGAAGTATGCTGTCCTTTTCCCATTCACCTTCACACTGCACTGGTGCCAGGTCTCCCAGAATGAGCTGTCCTCTAGTTGCTCTATTTTGTGGGAGAGGTACCTCTGTTTCTTCTCTCTGAGGGTGCCTTTGTATTGCTTGCAGATTGTTGTAGGCTTCCCTCGACTCTCTGTTGTTGGGGTCTCTGTGTTTCTGGTTGGAGACTGCCCTTAGAGAACGGCGTAGAGCCTTGCAGTCGCTGTCAAACCATTTGTGAGACTGTTTGTTAGTCGGTCTCTTGGGCTTTGTCTGTTTCAGGCCTGCTAGTTCTGCCGTGGTGTACAGGATGTTATTGAAGTCCTTCACTGCTCGAGTGACACCTTGTTGGTCTGACTGGTAGGAACTCATATAGAAGTTTGTGAGCAGTTCCTTGATTTCGGGTCGGTTAGCCGCATTGGTGTATTCGGTGGCCCGGTGACTGGCCCATTTAAAGGATGGTGGTAGGTTGTAGAGACCAATCTGGTGGGGCTGCTGTGTGAGTGGCTTGTCAGTGGATCTCATGTACAGCAGGATCTGATTGTGGTCTGACAGGTGTGTTTCAGGGGTGACTATGAGAGCATCTATGTCTGCTGGGTCTGCGTCTGTGATGATATAGTCCACCACGCTGTTGCCCACGTGGGAGTTTAGTGTGAAGCGTCCCTGAGAGTCCCCTCTGGTACGCCTGTTCATTATGTACAGTCCCAGACTCCGGCACAGGTTCAGCAGCTGTCTCCCGCTCTTGTTGACGACTATGTCATAGCTATTTCTTCTTCTCTGTGCAGACTGCAGGTGGTGGACCTCGCCTACCGGGATGTGCAGGTTTCCATCAGAGGAGAGGTAGTCTATCTCTGTGCCAGTCCTGGCGTTTAGGTCACCGCAGATCAGCACTCTGCCTTGGGACTGGAACTGGGCAGATTCCCTTTGTAGAACCCCTTTTATATCTATATCTATCTATCTATATATACACACACACATATACACACACAGCTATGGGCGCCGCCATGATGCGGCTCCCCTCTGACCTGGCAGTCATGTGATCCGCTGTGATCGGAGTCTTTTAGAGCTGCTGGGTCCTACACGACCCAGATCAAAATGGAGCAAAATGTACCTGCCCTAGTTACAGGGAAAATCAGCCTCCCTCACAAAAAAAAAAGAAAAAAGAAGTGATTAGATGTCTCCAAAGGTCTATAATGACCTTATGAGGAAGAATAAAGTAAATAAAATAATATAAGGACATGCTTTTCCATATATCAAAATATTAAAAAATATGCAAAAATAAATAATAACAAATAAATTGAATAACGCAAATGATGTTACAGCACTCATAAACCTCACATACAAAAAACCCTGAAAATGTGTCTGGTCCTGGACCAGAAATTATACGGATTTTCTAACAGTAGTGTGAACCTACTCCCTTCTCCATGCACTCCCTACAAATACTCTTGCCCGTCTCCAGTCCAATTTAAACTGTGCTGCTCCCCCCCTTTCTTCATCGGCCACTCCCCTTTGCCAAACCCTTCACTAGTTACCCGTTGCCCAGCAAAGACTTCAAAATACTCCAAAGACCTCCTACTCCGCTCTGCACTTATCTGCTCTTCGCACAACCATCTCCAAGAGTTCTCCTGTGCATCTTCCATAATTTGGAACTCATTACCAAGACACATAAGACTGTCTCCCACAATCACAGGCTTCAAGAAGAAGAACATACTATTACTTAATGGGCGCTAGGTACTTAGCGCACCATGAAGTAATACTATGTCATGGTTATAAACAGTCTCCGTGTCTCAAGACACAGAAGCTGTAAGAAGGTTGCTGCTGTCCATGACAGCAGACAACTTTCTTTATGTGAATTGGGTGGTTTATCCCTTTCCCCGCCACATAGATCCCTGCAATTGGCCGATTGTTTCACATCGACCAATTACAGCTTGCCGGCGCAGATCCAATGATCTGGGCCGACAGATGAAAGTGAAAGTGACAGGGATTGGTGCTATACCTATCACCAATCCCTGTTGAGTGTTTGGGGGGGGGCGTACAGTGGTGGCACCCCCTCCAGATGTTTAATTGGTCACTCTGGCTGCGTCATGGCAGACTGACCAATTAATGGTGTGCAGGGCAATGTAAAGATCGGGTCACTGCTCTACACAATTCCTTTGGGAATTGTGAGCAGAGCAGACCCCGTGCTGCCCTGTGAGCGCTTTACTGTGATCGCTGCGTTACCTTCATCAGACCTCCATTGTCACTGCCAGACGTCCCAACTGTCTCCCAGCCCTGATTCCACCTCTCCCAGGCAGCCCTCAACTGTCTCCAAGCCCATCTTCCCTCTCATCTCTCCCTCTTCCCTCCCCTCTTTCCTGACCACCTCTGACTGTCTGGCTCCTCAAATCTGCATCTGTGCAGAGAAGATACTCCCCTCCCCTTTTCGGCATTCCTCTTTTTTTTTTATTTTTTAGTTTAGTTAGTTGCCTATAATAATATAGAAGTTTACTATCTATATCAATTTTAGGTAGTAGAAGGTAATTTTTATTTTTGCACAGGCATTTTTGTTTTTTGTGCAAAACTCGCCGCTGCACACTGATCAGTAAAAAAAATATATAGACAAATTGAAGAAACAAATGGTCCGCAGTCCTTCAGGCTCAGTAAAAATTAACCTTTAATGATCCTTAAAAACGATATCCATTTTCATGATACAAAACACACATGGTGAAAAATAGGAAGAAACGTGCAAAAGATTAAAAAACGCCGACACATTTCGAAGTTATCTCACCTCTTAGTCATGGCATGAAAAAAAATACACGTTACTGATCTTATTTCTGCTTGGCGCAGTTTTGTTTTTGTTTTTTAGGTAGAAGAAAGAATTTTTTTTTGCACAAGCCTTTTTGTTGTTTTGTGCAAAGCTTGCCAGCACTGATCAGTAAAAAAAAAATAAAAAAAAAAAAAAAAAAGTTACTGATCTTATTTCTGTTTACTGGCGCAGTTTTTTTTTCTATCTTTATATATAGCTCAATTTTAGCTAGAGGGGAAGGTTGTTTTTTTTTTTTTGAATTTTCAATAAAGTTTCAAGAAATAAAGTTTTATATACTCAAGTAAAACAGCACACACACAAAAATGTCCCAACAGTCCCAATCATCCCAAAGAAGGTTTTCAGTAGAACAGGCGTACGCCATACTGGCCTCTGACACTGATACCGCCAACGAGGGAGAAGAGGAACATGCCCCATTCCTTTATTTTTCCTCCTCCTCCAGTGATGAGCAACCCCAAAGGAGGCGCCCCAGAGCAATTGCTGAGTTAGTTGCCCCAAACTCTAATGAGTTTGTAGATTTTATGGTGGCTCACACTAATTTGTACACCGAACAATTCATAGAACAAAACGCCACCTCTTCCTATGCCAGGCCCGAGAACTGGACTCCAGTAAATGCAGCAGAAATGAAGATTTTCTGGGGTCTTATTTTGCATATGGGCATAGTAAAAAAAAACCTATAATTCATCAGTATTGGAGTAAGATGTCTTGCAAAACACTCCAATCTATCAAATGGCTATGTCCTTTATGTGGATAACTTTTACACCAGCATCCCACTCTTTAGGTCCCTGAGTTCCAGAGGAACTGCAGTTTGTGGGACAATGTGCAAAAATCAAAGATGCCTCCCTAGGGCACATATTGCGCAGCGCCTCAGAAATGGTGAGTGTAGTGCCGTCTGCAATGAAGATATGCTGATGGTCAAGTATAGGGACAAGAGGGAGGACCTTGTACTGACCACAATTCATGGCAGCGGCAGCAACTCTGTCCCTCTGCGTTGCACCAGTACCACTGTGTCCAAGCCAGACTGCATCCTGGCATACAATATATACATGGGAGGGGCTGATCTATCTGATCAAGTCCTAAAGCCCTACAGTGCCATGCGAAAAACAAGAAAGTGGTACAAAAAGCTGGTCGTGCACATGGTTCAGATGGCAATGTATAACGCTTACGTGTTATCACAATGTGCAAGCCACACAGGAATTTTCCCTCAGTTTCAGGAGACAATTATCAAGACCATGATATTTGGGGACCTAGTACCCTAGTACTTCTGAAACTCATGGTTCCCGTATTGTACCAGGGCAAAATTTTCCCCCAAACTGCAAAAAAAAAAAAGGGAGAAGCCAAAAAAGATGCAGAGTGTGTCACAAAAGAGGAATAAGGAAAGACACCACTTATCAGTGTGACACCTGCCCTGATAAACCTGGCCTGTGCATAAAGGAGTGCTTTAGATTGTACCACACTTCAATGGAATATTAATTTTAGAATGTATTTTCCATGGAATATCGCCTCCTTAAACCAAAACGTACTCTGCACAGATTTACTTTCATCCGGTTATGCAGTAATTTCTGGAAAATAAATTGTCATACAAGTAGCATCCAAATGTTTTCTATACTACTTGATAAATTCTTTAAGGGGTGTAATTTAACACTAAAGTCACTGAAGTCAAGGGGTCTAGTTTCCAAAATGGGGTCACATTTTTGGGGGCTTTCACTGTTTTGGCACTTCAAGGCCTCTGCAAATGTGACATGGTAACTATAACAATAGTTGTAACTATAACTAGAACAATAGTTGGAGGATAGATTGGCTGTAATTGATTTCCAACTATTGTTCTCTCCCACTGTGTGACCATACATCACTCTACGTCCAAATGTGGGGCATTTCTGTAGTTGGGAGAAATGCTTGACAATTTCTGGGGTGCATTTTCTCTTTTAACCCCTTGTGGAAATGCAAAATTTGGGGTTAAAGCAACATTTGCTGGGCCAATTCTGCTACACTCCTGTAGGGTCCAAGTGCTCACTATACCCCTTGATAATTTCCTTGCGGGGTTTAGTTTCCAAAATGGGGTGACATTTTGGGGTTTTCCACTATATTGGCACCTTGGGGGGCGCCTGAAAAGTATTCTAGCAAAATCTGGCCTACAAACTCCAATTAGCACTCCATCTGTTCTGAGAGCGACCGTGTGCCCGTACATTAGGGTACCAGTACATATAGGGTATTGTCGCATTTGGGAGAAATTGTGTAACAAAATGTGGGGTGCAATTTCTCCTTTAACCCATTGTGAAAATGAAATATTTGGTGCTACAGTGACATTTTATTTTTTTTTAAAAAAGTAATTTTTCATTTTCACATCTCAATGGTAAAAAAAATCTGTGAAACAACTGTAGGGTCCAAGTGCTCAGCCCCCCCCCCTTGATAAATTCCTTGAGGGGTCTAGTTTCCAAAATGGGGTCATTTTGGGTTTTTTTTCTACTGTTCTGGCACTTCAGGGGCTCTCCAAATGCAACATGGTGCCTGAAACAGATTAAAGCTAAATTTGCCCTCCAAAATCCCATTAGCGCTCCGTCCGCTCTGGACCTTACAGTGTGCCCATAGATCATTTTACATCCACATGTGGGGCATGGGGCATTTCTTTAGTTGGGAGAACATGCTTGACAATTTGTGGGGTGCATTTTCTCTTTTAACCCTTAGTAAATGTGTAAATTCTAGGGCTAAATGAATATATTATTGACAGAAATTGAAAAATGTCGCCTCTCCCTTGTTTGGTAGCCTATATGGGGATAATAGATATCCCCATACCATCTACAATGCTATACATAGACATATAGGGAGGTTTGCAACCGCTATTTTTACTCTTCAGTTTTTGGATGTTATACTGCTACTGTTGGTTGCATGTATGGATGGATTATGATGATACCACATACTTTGTTAACATTTTATATACATACTAGCAGTTACCCGCGACTTCGTCTGTGGGTTGGTGGTGGCGCTGAACCGCTTATATGCACGCAATTGCTGCCCCAGTTTCATGTCCCCCCATGTCTGCTTCCAGTTTCTTGTCCCCCCCATCTCTGCCTACAGTTTCATGTCCCCCCATGTCTGCTCCCAGTTTCATGTCCCCATGTCTTCTTCCAGTTTCATGTCCCCCCATCTCTGCTTACAGTTTCATGTCCCCCCATCTCTGCCTCCAGTTTTGTGCCCCAGTGTCATGCTGTTCTCTTTCCTGCTCTTTATCTGCCCCCCAGTTTCATAAGCCCTTAAATTATGTCCCCCTTGGATGTGTAACACAAATAAATAGTTGTACTCCCCTTCCCACGCTCCCTCGCCGTTCTCTCACTCCACTGACGCCAGCACCCGGAGTCATCTCCGGGGCCGTTGTCAGGTTGCTATCACAGCCAGAAGCCTTACGCTGCTCCCTGGTCTGTCAGTGTTTTGTTTCGATTGCAGCCTATGGCAGGTAGACTGCAACTGAAGCGCCGGTTTAATGCAATGCACTGCATAATACCGGCGCCTCTAATGCAGGCTACGCACCCAAGGCTGCAATAGAAGCGAAAGACTGACAGGCCTGGGAGCCAGCGCAAGGCTTCCGGATTACATATCAACCTGACGCCGGCCCCGGAGACTCGTCCAGGTGCCGGCATGGAGAGGGGACATGGCTGCACCGACGGATGATATGTGTTCAGGGGGAATGTGGTGGACACCGACTGGGAACCTTCCCCCCCCCCAGGAAACTCGAAACCCGCTGCACTGACCTGTTATGTGGTGTGTCGGGTGCAGCAGCCCCCTCTTTACCCATCCGCAAAGTGAGTGTGTAGGCGGTGTGGGATAGCTGTGGCGCCAGGACCATGTGTCCCTGCTCAATCGGCAGGCCCACATGCAGCCCCCAACGTATGGTGCCGCAGTCCTGGCTCCATAGCCCGCCCACACCCAGCCATGCACCAATAGGAGGTGCGTGGACAGACCAGCGCTGGCGGAATGCCAGCTGCTACAGCCGAGCCGGAGGGTTCTTTGGAGGGTGACTGTGGCGATTTAGGGTGAGTGACCCAGATTTAAAGTAGCCTAGTACCTTTTCCTGGGCAATATGTGTGTGAAATCTCAACAAAATCCATTTAGACGTTTGGCTGTGATTGAGGAACAAACATCCAAACACACAAACCCACAAACACCCAAACTCACAAACTTTCACCTTTATAATATTAATAGGATGTATGAACTGTTTAAATTGTCATACTTGGTGGTGATTCAATGCAGCGCCCATTTATTATATGGCTGTTGTTCATTTTTGTACATTGTTCTTGGTGTTTTTAACCCCTTCCCGACATGCGCCATAATAGTACGGCGCATGTCGGGTCTGTAACTATGGCTTTAAGCAGTAGACAACCGGCTCTAATGCCTCTGATCGGTCCCCGGACCGATCGGAGGCATTAACCCCTCCGGTGCCGCGGTCAAAGGTGCCGGAAGCGCCATTTTCCCGGCGGCGCATGGGCGCCGCCATTTTGGCCGGGATCGCCGGCTCCTGGAGCATGCTTCAGGGCTGACGTCCTGTTGCCATGACAGCCGGGAGCCTTGTACAGGCTCCCAGGCTTGTCTGCAAATCCTTTCTTTTGCAGGCTGGTCTAAGCAGCCTGCAAAAGAAAGGATGCTTTTTTGAATTAAAAGTTCAAATCACCCCCCTTTCCCTAGAACACATATAAAAGTAGTTAAAAACTGTGAAACATATACATGTTAGGTATCCCGGCGTCCAAAATCGCCCGCTCTACAAATCTATAAAAATATTTTTCCTGTTCGGTAAACGCCGTAGCGGGAAAAATAGTCAAAAGTGCCAAACCGCCGTTTTTTCACTGTTTTGATTCTGATAAAAATTTGAATAAAAAGTGATCAAAGCAATAACATTTCCCGAAAATGGTAGAACTAAAAAGTACACCCGGCCCCGCAAAAAAAGACGCCCTATGCATCCCCGCACACTTACGTATAAAAAAGTTACGGCCGTCGGAATATGGCGACTTTTAGAAAAAAAAATTTTTAACACAGTTTTGGAATTTTTTTAAGGGGTCAAAATGTAAATAAAACCATATAAATTTGGTATCCCTGGAACCGTACCGAAACACAGAATATAGAGGACATGTCATTTTGGCTGCACAGTGAACGCCGTAAAACCAAAGCCCGTAAGAAAGTCGCAGAAATGCATTTTTTCTTCAAATCCACCCCATTCTGAATTTTTTTCCTGCTTCCCAGTACATTATATAGAATAATTAATGGTAGCATCATGAAGAAAAATTTGTCCCGCAAAAATTAAGACCTCATATGGCTCTGGGAGCGGAGAAATAAAAAATTATGGGGTTTAGAAGGAGGGGAGTCAAAAACGAAAAACGAAAATCAAAAAATGCCATCGGCGGGAAGGGGTTAATGCTGAATAATAAACTTTTGTATTTTGGATATAAATAACTATCTTGCTAATTATTCAGTTGATCTTGGGTATATACTTACCTGACCCTCAGTGGGTCCAAGTTTTTCTTCAGTTGTGTTGGTAAGCATACATTACGGCTCGTTCACATCTGCGCCCGGTCTCCGTTCATGCAGGTTTCCGTTTCCTGCACAAAACGGAGTAGGAGACGGAAACCTGCAGGTCTCTTTCAAACCCATTCATTTGAATGGGTTTGAAAGATGTCCGGCCGTGAGCGCTTTATGCTCACCGCCGCGAAACCGTTTTTTAAAATCGGACACAGAGTTGGACATGCAGTATTCTGTGTCAGATTTTTTAAAAAACGGTTTCGCGGCGGAGAGCATAAAACGCTCACCGGCACTCACGGCTGGACAAGGTCTGACAGCTTTCCGTCTTCCTGCATGGAGAAGACGGAAAGCTGAGAATGGACTCCGGGTGCTAGTGTGAACCTAGCGTTACTATGATAAGGCCGTTTCATGTGTTGTAAGGGAATACACTGGTAAGTTTGCATTAGGATTCTCCTTGCTATCCCTTCATGTGTGCTATGTTTTTCTTTTGTGACTATAATGAGCAGCACCTGTGTGCTCATCACATGACCATGGACCGTAAATCACATGACCATGGTCAGACTTTTATCCACTAGAAGTAACAGAATGAATGACAGCAAGAAGAGATCTAGAAAACTGTGAGGAATTGATACAGAAAGTATATTGGAAAACTGGACAAATTTTCATTATACAAACAATAACATTTGCCTCTCAATATTGGTCTTAAAGTGGCCAACCCCTTTAAGCACATTACACAGCAAAGCTGTGTATGTAAACAGCAAAAAGTGCATTGCTGGGCAGGGGCATAACTACCTTGGTAGCAGGGGTAGCGGCCGCCACAGTGCCCGGGACATTAGGGTCCTGGTGACAGCCGCTACCGCTGTGTTTTTTCTTAATAGGCCGTTACCGGCTGGAGTAATGGGCCCTATTTACTTACTGATCCTGGCAGGGACCGGGATCTTTAAGTGACGCCATGTGCCCCACAAACACTATTATCATACTCAGGTGGCTATGTATTGCACTGAAGGATGATTTTCATTAAAAAAAAAAAAAAAAACATAAATATGGTCAATATTTTCATGCTTACCTGTGCTTTGCTTCCTAAAACGTTTTGCTTGGATCTTTTGGATAAGGTCACTACTGGCATTCAGATTGTGATTCATTGTTTGTGAGGTCCAGCTTCGTTTGTCATTGGACTCTGCTGATTGGTCCTTGACTGGATCGGCACCAGGCAATCTTTGCTGGTCTTGTTCTATATTTGCAGTATTTGCTTTGTTTTCAGAACCTTATCAAAACAAACAATGCTTACTAAGTAACAGCTTCTTACAGTGACGGATCAAAAAAAAAAAAACGAAAAAAGATTACAGTTAAGTTTCTGTGGATTCAGGTCACACACCATGAAATGAACCAAAAAAATTACAGGAGAAAGTTTTTAAACTTCTCTTCAGATTTGTAAAATGTTTGTACAGTGAGTTTTGTTTGTTTGTTTTTTTTATAGGATGCAAAATTGATGGTCTATCCCTCACATATGTTATATGTAGAACTTACAGTACCCCAACCAAATAACAAAAAGATTATTATTTATTACTAGCAGGAGGATCCGGCTTCGCACGGGTATATTTAATTTTTTGTTTGTGTAGTGGCCCCATAAGAATTGTCCAATTTTGAACTGGTGTATTTTGCATATCGTTTGTGTGTGTCCATTAGCGTGTATGTGATCTTGTCTAACAGTGTCATTCACAGCACCCTGCCCCTTTAAGGCTGACATAAAGTAGTGAAGAAAAATGGCTGGGTTGCTATGGAAACCTGGAGTAAAACTCTAATATGTGGTACTCTGTTAAGAGCCATGTATCTAATACTCCAGCGTGTGGTATTATGTGCTGACGCACGTATCTATTCCACTGGCATGTGGTACTGTGTGGAGTGGTGCGTATCTAATCTTCCAGCGTGTGGAACTGTGTGCAAATGTGCATATCTAATCCTCTGACGTGTGGTACTGTATGTAGACGCGTGTATCTAACCCTCCTCATGTGCTATTGTGTGCAGTAGTGTGTATCTAACCCTCCGCCGTGTGGTATTATGTGCAGTGGCGCGTATCTAATACTCCATTGTTTGGTATTGTGTAAAGACGTGCATATCTAATCCTGCGGCATGTGGTACTGTGTGCAGACGCGTGTATCTAATCCTATGGTGTGTACAACTGTGTGCAGACGCACGTACCTAATCCTCTGGCCTGTGGAGAGGTGTGCCGACGCGAGCATCTAATCCTACGGCATGTGGTACTGTGTGCAGATGTGCGTATCTAATCCTCCCGTGTGGTATTGTGTGAAGAGGTGCGTATCAAATCCTCTCACGTGTGGTACTTTGTGCAGACACACGTATCTAATCCTTCAGCGTGTGGAACTGTGTGCAGACGCACATATCGAATCCTCCCGTATGGTATTGTGTGAATGGGCGCGTATCTAATCCTACAGCGTGTGGAACTGTGTGTAGATGCGCGTATCTAATCCTATGGCATGTGGTACTGAGTGAAGACGCGTGTATCTAATCCTATGGCGTGTACAACTGTGTACAGACATGTATTTAATCCTCTGGCGTGTGGAAATGTGTGCAGGCACGCGTATCTAATCCTAAGGCATGTGGTATTGTGTGCAGACATGCATATCTAATCCTCTGGTGTGTGGAACTGTGTGCAGATGCGCGTAACCAATCCTCTGGCATGTGGTACTGTGTGCAGACGCATGTATCCAATCCCCCGGCATGTGGGACTGTGTGCAGACGTGTGTTTCTAATCCTATGGCGTGTAGAACTGTGTGCAGACGCATATATCTAATCCTCTGGCGTGTGGTACTGTGTGTAGACACACACATCTAATCCTCCCCGTGTGGTACTGTGTGCTGAGACGCGCATCTAATTCTTTGGCATGTGGTACTGTGTGCCTATATCTAATCCTCCAAAGTGGGGTACTGTGTCAGACATACGTACGTATGTAATCCTCCCCGTGTGGTATTGTGTGAAGAGGCGCGTATCTAATCCTACGGCATGTGGTACTGTGTGAAGACATGCGTACTTAATCCTCCGGCGTTTTGAACTGTGTGCAGATGTGCGTATCTGATTCTCCCCTGTGTGGTATTGTGTGAAGAGGTGCGTATCTAATCCTCCCCTGTGTGGTACTTTGTACAGACACATATATCTAATCCTTCAGCGTGTGGAACAGTGTACAGACGCACGTATCTAATCCTCCCCGTGTGGTATTGTGTGAAGAGGTGCGTATCTAATCCTACGGCATGTGGTACTGTGTGCAGACGCGTATATATAATCTTCTGGCGTGTAGAACTGTGTGCAGACGCACATATCTAATCCTCCCCTGTGTGGTATTGTGTGAAGAGGAGCGTATCTAATCCTCTGGCGTGTGGAACTGTGTGCAGACACACCTATTTAATCCTCTGGTATGTGGAACTGTGCGCAGATGTGCATATCCAATCCCCCGGCATGTGGTACTATGTGCAGTCGCGTGTATCTAATCCTTCGGCATGTGGAACTGTGTGCAGACGCATGTATCTAATCCTTCAGTGTGTGCAACTGTGTGCAGACATGTGTATCTAATCCTTTGGCGTGTGATACTGTGTGCTGATTTGTGTATCTAATCCTCTGATGCGTGTATCTCAGTTTGGATATCAGTATTGGATTGTGCATGTGGAGTGACCGTGTGTATTGCAGTTGGAATATTGCAGGTTTGTAATGGCTAAGGGGGGGGGGGGGGGTATTGTGTTGGGAATGCTGTATCTCAGCATCGGTACTTCTGAGCGAGTTGGAGTCTCCTCTTAAACCTTCCCGGATACCTAAAGTATCTCTGTACCAAATTTGGTGAAGATTGGTCCAGTCTTTTGGTCGCGCATAAAGAACAGACAGACAGACAGACAAGAATTTATTTTTATAAGATAGAGAGATTAAGCAGGAGTTATTTCTAGATTGGTGCAGCTCCTTCATATCATGCCATTGTGACTATTACAAAAAGGGGCAGATAAATACACTTATGGCCTAACAAGAATAGGTGACAGGAGTTAGCCATTATATTGGAGAGAATATTTAAAGGAGCATCTTTTATACAAGGGGGCATTAGAAGGCATTATCAAAAGGGTTGCCTGTGATTTAAAAAACCAAAAGAAAAAAAAAAAAAAAAAAAACAGCATAAAATGTAGACAGCAGGAGAGGAGTATAAGATTGCACTGCACCCTCATTGAAGTTATCTTCATGAAGAACTACAGATTCAAGGATCATTACCACCTAATAAAGAAAAACTGACCAACCTTTTTCCCAAGAGAAACCGCAGACGGAAAGAAAGGAAGTGTCTTGGCTAAAAGAAAAAAAACAAACAAACGGGAAACTAACCCTATAGGAGTGAGGAACTGTGTTCCATCTGGAACGATGAAATAGTCCAGAGCAAGGAATGGGCGATTATGACCTAAATCAAAAATCACAACTAACATGTATATTTTAGGTCTTTATACATAAGACATGAGCATCTGATATGGTAAGACTATATTCACTCATGCTTTTTTTTTTTTTTAGCAGTACTGGTGGGCCAAAAATGGAGGGGTGATGTTGTGATTGGTATTGATTAGACAACATTGTTGGCTTTGGCAGTGGTTTTCTGCTTATTTTTCAGATTTTGAATGAACCATTAACTGCTTTTAACCAGAGTTAAGATTTAGCACTAGTCTCTGGATTTCTATCTTTTGTTTTTGTTCTATTGTTTCACAACTACACTATTCTTCAGATTCTCAAACTAAATGAAATTCCATAGATTTGTTTTGATTAACCCCTTAAGATCCAGCACTGTACTCTTACATTGATTAATGTTTTTATACCGCAAGAGCTATGCATGCAGCATGACTTCTGAGTCGAGACTGTACAGCCTGGACTAGCACTCGGAGTTGGAAAATACTCTGGCTACAGTGGATTAAACCCCTCAGATGCCATAACACCATCTAGGTGGCTTGGGAGCAAGATCGCCCCCCCCCCTTCAAATCTAAACAGTTGCCATAGCAGCCAGGAGGAAATCAGATCAGAATACAGGGAACCCAGACAAATCGTTAACTTTTTAAAAAATAAAACTTACCGTATATACTCAAGTATAAGCCGACCCGAATATAAGCAGAGACCCCTAATTTTACCACAAAAAAACTGGGAAAACTTATGGACTCGCTTATAAACCGAGGGGGGAAAATCCACTATTGCAGATAAAAAGTCTGGTCATGTGCATTACAGCTTAGTAACTCCATGGGGATCAGAGTAATAGCAGTTAACCCCCATCATGTCCCTCACATTAACCCCCTGTGTGCCTCACATAAGAGTTACTGATATGTGGGACATATGGAAGTAATAATTAGGTATCTTCATAATTAAGGTCCTTCATTAGTACCCTCATGTGTCTCACATATTAGTAACCCTTATATGGGGCACACAGGGGTTAATATGAGGGATATGATGGGGTTAAATGTTATTAATGTGAGGCACATTGAGTTACTGAAACTAAATTAATAACCCCAAATGCCTGACATTAATAAGAATAGCAACCAAAGGAAGGTACCTGTGTGTTTGACTTTCCTGGAGATTCCTCTCCTCCATACAACAGACATCTTCCATAAGACACAATGAATCCTGGCCACTCATCTGCAGTGTAGATGCTAAATCCTAGTGTGCTAAAGGACCTCTGATGATGTCATGACCATGTGATCAGACTCTGGTGTGGGAGGAGCTACTAGGATTTAGACTCAACATTATCTGCAGATGTTACATACCAGTGGCTAAAGGACAGTCACAGTCACGTGACCTCATGACAAGCCAATCACAGAGCAGTAGCACTAAAGGACCTCCCCCTTCCAGGTTTCTTTGCTTCATGGACCCTGACTCGTGTATAAGCCAAGGAGAGCTTTTTCAGCATGAAAAATGTGCTGAAAAAATTGGCTTATATTCGAGTATATACAGTAACTTAGAAAAACAAAGCAAAACATAAAACATTCATAAATAAGGTATCACTGTTTCATAATGACCTGCTTGCAAAATTTCCATGTCATGTCATATGCAATACAGAGTGAATGACTTAAGATCACAATACAAAAAAATAAAGAAATAAATGAAAAAATATAATATATAGTAGAACTGTAGGGAAGGAAAGAGCTACAACCACCTTTTTAGAGGCGGATTCAGCGTTTGATGAACATTTTCAGATAATATGTTAGTTTGACACTGCATCAGCGGCCGCTTGGGAGAATAGCCGTTCACATCTGCGCCCGCTCTCCGTTCATACAGGTTTCCGTTTCCTGCACAAAACAGAGCAGGAGACAGAAAGCTGCAGAACTCTTTCAAACCCATTCATTTGAATGGGTTTGAAAGATGTCTGGCCGTGAGCGCCGGTGAGCGTTTTATGCTCTCCGCCGCAAAACCGGTTTTTTTAAAACCAGACACAGAGTCGGACATGCAGTACTCTGTGTCCGGTTTAAAAAAAAAAAAAAAAAAAAAAAAAAAACGGTTTCCCCAATGTGGGACTATTAAAGGATTATCTTATCTTAAAACATCTGCATGCAGAAGATGGAAAGCTCAGAACGGACTCCGGGCACTAGTGTGAACCTAGCGTAAATAGCATTTTATAATTTTTTTTTTTTTTTTTTTTTTAAATATAACAAAAGTGCTAATACTCACAAGTATATGAACTTGTCAGAAAATGATTATACTGAAGTAGCAAAAACATATTTTAAAGTGAAAACAAGAAAGGTGCAGCACATCATTTATCTGTGAGATTTACCTGTGGAAAATGTAACTTTGAGCAACATATCTTCGGAGGCACTCCTTGATCGCTTCCTTGTGCTATCTTGCTCTGTGACAGAGTATTCATCTGATGTAGACTGCACTTCACCTTTACATGCTGAAGAACTCAACGATTTAATTTTCTTTTCGTACCATATAGACCGCTGTTTACTGCAACTAAGGTCTACAAGAAGATCAGAAAACATGACCATATTTCCCTAGATGACTGAACCAACGATTTATATTTCTTTGCATACCATATAGACCACCGTTTACTGCAACTAAGGTCTACAAGAAGATCAGAAAACATGATCATCTTGCTCTAGATAACTGAACCATGGCAATTTGCCAATGTATTAAAAAGGCATAAACTTTTCATACTTCTAATTAAAAGATCGTATATCCAATCCTAAACATAATTGCAAGCCACAGCACTGGTGTTATGATGAAGACAAAGAGAAATAATAACCAAGAAAACAGAAGAACTTTCAATGGCCCTCTCAAGATATATATTACTTGGGGGTGAAAGGCCATAGAGATCTGAGCAAGTTACATGATCTAAATTTTTGTGGCTTTTCATCGTGCTTTTACGAGTTGGTAAAGTCCTTCAATCACAGAAAACTGGGACCTACTCCTGGTTGGGTCACATTAGCATTTTTAAAATGTATGTCCTCCCCAGACTACTATACCTCTTGCAGACCACTCTTTCCCCTATCCCTGCTACATTCTGGTCTATGATGAAAAGCCACTTTTGACGCTTTATTTGGGTGGATGGGAAGGCAAATCTGACTGCAGAAAAAACTATTACATAGAAGTCCATGCATGTGTTTTAGTTTTTTCCACGACTGGCCTTATAAACTCTGGGTGCCAATAATGTACTCTGTCTAAAAGCTGTCTGGGTGGGGGCGTGGCTAGCGCGCGAAGCTGGACGGTCGCACGCTGTGAGAGCTCCGTACTGAGCCGAACTTAAATCCTGATATTATCCTGCTCCCGGGTGTCCTGGACCCTTCTGGAGAGAGACACCTCCTGCCCTGGTCTGCCAGTAGTGGATCCCCGAAGTCTTGCTCCTGCTGCCTGACGTGCCGATAGATTCCGGCCTGCTCCCTCTCCACGCGGATGTCGGCCATCTTCTTCCTGCTTCCCTTCCGGTGTGGCTGCGCAGCGCTTTGTCCCGGCTGCTACCTTCCTCACATCCTGCACAGATGGAGCTGCGGTGGCCACTTACTTTTCCTGTAGCTGGGTCTGCTATGCTGTTTCTTCTAGCCTCTGTGGCTGCTTCGCTGCCTACACCTGCTGGTGAGTGCCTCCCTGGCCAGGAGCAGTCTTCTTAACCCCCTCTGCCTGAGTCTACATCCTTGTCACCCTCATAGTGGAGTGCCCGGACTGAGTTGGTGTCTTTGGGTTATCTATACTGGAGTCCTCAGCTAGTTCCTGGCAATTTATTGGCGGTCTGTAATTTGTGTATGACTGAACCCTCTGCTGCCTCCTTATATCTGCTATATCGTGGGGTCTTAAACATCTCCTTGCCGCCCATCCTCTTCCAGCGTTTGTTGTGTGCCTCTGCGGCCCCTCCTGGCAACCGGGCAAGATATGGGGGTCCTCCTTCCCGCTCTGCACTGTCTGTCTTCTTCAGTTTGTCTCATCTTCTCCTGGCATTGGACTTAATGTGGCGTGTTTCTGTGGTTCTCCACTTGCATATACGTATACACGTTGTGGTCCCCATTTTGTGCTCCCTGTTTATACTGCTGGAACTGTTGAAATTTGCCCTCGTGGCCAGAGCCTCCTGAATACGCCACCATAACTACCTCCACAGCCCGTAAAAAGGGCAGTAGCAGACTCTCTCAGATGAGTCGCCCGCAGTTTGCCTGGTCTGTTACCCCTCCTGCTCATATCTCGCCTGCTGCCTCTCCTCCTGGCCCATCTATGGCGGAGGCTGAACCTACTCTGAAACAAGTTACGGCTCAATTGCTGGAAGCGATCCAGGCTGGCACTTCCTCTTTAACTGGTAAAATTGAGGAGGTTAAGATTGACCGTGGCTTTTCAGGACTTTCAAACTTTGCGGGGCAGAGTGGGCGAAGTAGAGGACCGCATTTCACAAGTGGAGGACTCCGTTCAACTACTTCTTGCCAAAATCCGAGAGTTGGAGCAAATGGCAAGCCTGGACGCAAAGAGCTGATGACCTGGAGAACAGATTACGCTGCAACAATTTACGGATCATAGGCCTCCTGGAGCAAGCCGAGGGTGCCGACCCTCGCTCCTTTGTTGAACAGTGGCTTTGTGACACCCTCCCGGAGGTGCCCTTCTCTTCGATATTTGCAGTTGAACGGGCTCACAGGGTCCCTGCTAAACCCCCCTCCTCAAGGGGCTCCTCCACATCCTTTGCTGGCCCGTCTGATCAACAGTACTGACCGGGATGCTCCTCTTCGGGCTGCACACCAGGCCGGGGAGATCAAGTATAATGGTACTGCTGTGGCAATTTTTCCTGATTTCTCGGCTGCCTTCCAATAGCTTCCTTTGTGGCGGTTAAAAGACGGCTCCGTGAAAGAGCTATACAGTATTCAATGGTCTATCCTGCCAGGCTACGGATCATTCATGGCGACTGCTCTTTATTTTTCACTACCCCTAAGGACGCTGAGGACTGGCTGTCTCTACTACCTGGATCCCCAAGGCGCTGACCTTCCATCTTGGTGGAGAGAGGTCCACCTGGACCATACCTGCGGACCTCGGATTTTTTACTTATTTTGATACTGTTATGTTGCTATGTCCGTTACGTTTTTCTTTATTTTCCTTGACCGGGTGGACGCTCTGCTGCCTTCTTAGGCCCAGAGGCCTGGGACGTTTATTTGTTGGGGCTCTGTAATTTTGGCTCTACTGTTTGCCTGTGCTTAGTTTCTCTGTGCTAACTTTTTGAGAGAGTGCCCAGATCAAGATCGGTTTTAGGTGCGCTTTCTCCCCCATTGTTAGTAGCCACGGTACTGGCATGCCTAGTATTCTAGGACAGTTTACACTGTCTTTTACACCTCTTGCAGGTGTATGGTTTTGTTCTGTTTCTGTTTTTGATTGTTCTCTGATCTGCCGCGCGTCATCATGCCTCTATGCCCCGATACTTCAGGCTTGTATTTATTGGGTCATAGACCGCTATGGCGTTACTTAAAGTCCTTTCCCGGAATGTGAGGGGTATGGGTAATCTGCGCAAGCGTTCCTCCATTTTTTCCCACATTAGACAAGTGAATCCTTCTATTGTGTGTCTCCAGGAGACCCACTTGGGTGTCTGAAATTCTGAAGTGGTTACAGAAACCGTGGGTTCAGTGGGCTGTCCATTCTACTCATACAACCTTCTCTAAAGGGGTATCTGTTCTAATACATCGTAGCCTTAGGTGGGAACCAGGGGTGGTTGAGACGGACCCTGAGGGGCGCTATGTGTATGTGCAGGCGTGGATTGATTCAATCTTATATGTGATTCTGGATGTGTACTTGCCCCCTGTGTCTGACCTTTCTATACTCCAGAAGGTAGCACAGTTTGTATCTAGATTTCCTGAGGCAGTGGTTCTTTGTATGGGGGACTTTAATAAAGTAATGAACAATGCTCTGGACCGGTTTTATACTGGTTCGGACTCCCCGCCTTCCTCCCTCCCCACCTCCATGGCCAGGCTGGTTCTGGAGCTGGGGTGGCAGGACCTTTGGAGGCTTTTGTTTCCCAATTCTAGGGTCTTCTCCTGTCACACTGCCCATAGACATGCCCTGTCCCGTATTGATTATGCCTTTGGGAATGTTAAGGCATGTTCCGTTTTGCATTCAGCCTCTTACTTACCCAGGGCGCTTTCTGACCACTCCCCCCTACTGATAGAACTAACCTACGGTGATACTGCTAGATTGAGCCGTATACATCCCTTCTGGCTCAAATTATTTTTACCCAATGACAGGATACCTGACCAGCTGCACGTCTTTTTTGACGGTTAACTCCCCCGATACTTCCCCTTCTCTCTCATGGGAGACCACTAAGGAATACCTTAGGGGTTGCATTAAGTCCTCCATTTTGTTTGTCAAGCGGGAATCTTCGCTGCTGGAGACCAGTCTGGCAGCTCAGTGTACCTCCTTGGACGCAGCCTATGTCACCAACCCAACAGACGATACTAGATCCCAGTGGTTGCTGGCTGGCAGACAATACTTACACTGCCTGCATAATAAGGCCCGTAGGTCCCTCTTTTTTAATAAGCAAAGATTTTATGAGCTGGGTAACCAATCGAGTAGTTTGTTGGCCCACTTGGTACACCAGAATACTGCTTCCCCTGCCATTCTTCGTGTGCGCTCGGAAATGGGTGCCACAATATCTCATAGCCAGGGCATTCGCGATAGGTTCCACCAGTATTATAGTAGGTTATATAGCTCCAACCTCGGGGTTTCTGAATGGGAGATGTCTGACTATCTTGATTCGATCCCCTTTCCCACTGTCTGTCGACCAACGTGCTTTTTGGACTCCCCTTTTACTCTGGAGGAGTCGAAGGAGGCGTTTTCTGGGATGGCAAATGGGAAATCTCCGGGCCCCGATGACATCCCTGTGGAGGTGTACGTTCAGTATAAGGATGTGCTTCTTCCTCTGCTGCTGGAGTGTTACAAATCTGCTTTTGAGGGCCGCAGTCTTCCGGCATCCTTTTATGACTCTACCATTATCCTGCTGCTTAAGCCAGACAAGGACCCGCTAGACTGTGGCTCTTATAGACCTATAAGCTTGTTAAATATTGATTATAAACTTTTGGCTAAAATGCTGGCTAACAGGCTCAATTCGGTGATTCTGGACTTAGTTCACTCAGGCCAAACAGGTTTTATGCCAGGTAAATCCACGTCTGATAATCTTAGACGCGTCCAGGTGGTGGCCCAGATTGGGTCGGTCTCCTCTGGTGATTGGGCAATAGCCTCCTTAAATGCAACCAAGGCCTTTGATTCGGTCGAGTGGCCATTCCTCTTACAATCCCTACGTAAATATGGATTTGGGGAGGCTTTTATTACTTGGGTGTCGCTCCTGTACTGATCCCCCAGAGCGGCATTGTCCATTAATGGTTCACGGTCCTCTTATTTTTTGTTGGGTAGGGGTACGCGTCAGGGCTGTCCACTCTCACCGCTGCTGTTTGCCTTAGCCATAGAACCCTTGGCCATGCTTCTTCGACAGGACCCGGTCTACCGGGGTATAGTTATTGGCTCCCGGGAGGAGAGAGTTACGCTCTATGCCGACGACCTCCTCCTCTTCCTGTCTGACCCTACTGTGTCGCTGCCCATGCAACTGATAGATGTATTTGGTAATTATTCGGGCCTGTGCAAATCTTCCTATATGCATATCGGTCATGCTTCAGCAGTGGTGGGGGGGAAATGATGTGTGGACTGCCGGTAGTCTCGACCTGTAAATATCTCGGTATTATACTTCCCAGGGACCATAGGTGGTTCCTTGATTTGAACATATTCCCTTTCCTCTCCCATTTTAAGACTAAGTTTCAAACCTGGGCTGTGTTACCCCTATCTGTGGCGAGTCGGATTAATCTCATTAAAATGATTGTCCTGCCTAAGTGCCTATATGTATTGAGCCACTTGGCCGTGCCCGTGGCCCTCCACTTCTTTAAACAGTTGGATTCCCTGGTTACTTCTTTTGTGTGGGGTCACTCTAGATCTAAGTTGAGGCTGTCCGCTCTTCAGAGACCAAAACAAATGGGAGGTGCATCTCTCCCCGACCTGTTCCTTTACTACTTGGCTGGTCAGCTTCGTTTTGTTAAGCCCTGGCTCTTCCCGGAGCAGCTCCGGGGCCCGAAGGCGCATCTAGCCCATCACCTGGACTTGCGTTCCCTGTGGCCGGTGTTAGAGACTCCCCACCTGTTTAGGGGCAAATTTTTGCCTCTTCATGCTCTGGCGGAACAGGTCTGGAGGTAGGCCTGTAAAGTGTCCTCCTATTCTGACACCCCTGAAGAAACCCCCCTGTGGGACAATCCTGATCTGCCTGACCTGATGCCCGGTCTTGGTCCCGGTATGGTGTACTCTTCCTTTCGGACGTGTATGTGCAGGGGGTCTTTGTTTCTTTTGACTCCCTATCTTCCTCAAGCGAGATTCCCCGCCACCAGTTTTTTCGATTTCTTCAAATTCGTCACGCTCTATCCTCTCTGTTTCCTACCCAGTCGAGTGCCATTTCTGAATACCCTTTGATTGGTGTGCTACGCTCTCAGGGTCCGCGGGGTCTGCTTTCTGCCCTTCATGAATACCTGATTTATGCTAAAGTGTCCTTGGCTGAGACCCCGGCCCTGACGTGCTGGCGCACCAACATCCCAGAGCTGACGGACGAGACATTCCAGGTTATTTTGGAATCTCCTCTCTACCTTTCTCCCTCGGCTAACAATAAGTTGATCCAATTGTTTATCTTGCATCAATGTTACCTGACCCCGACCCGCCTTCACAAGATGGGTCGTTTGCCTGCCCCGAATTGCCTCAGGTGCCCGCACCCTCGTGCGGACTTCTGGCATATGATATGGAACGGCCCGATTGTACAGGCTTTCTGAAGGGGGTGGTGGATCTCCTGGCAGACGTCCTGGGCCGTCCTATCCCATTTTCTCCTGAAATTTGCTTATTTGGCGTCCTGGACGATGAGGCTTGGCACCATCACGTCCGGGTCTTTCTTCGGGAAAGTCTATTCTATGCCAGGAAGGCTACTGCCCTTCAGTGGATGGCCCCTCGGTCTCCGTCGGTGTCTCAATGACGCAAACTGGTTAATTCGATCCTCCCCTTTAACCAAATTATATACAAAAGGTAGGGGCTGCCCCCACAAATTTACTAAGGTCGGGGGAGCATGGTGCGCCTCCCCCGTCACCCAATATTCTGCCCCCTCCATGCGCTTGGCGCTTACATACCCTGAGGTGTAACGTCTGCCAGGTGGATCCGTTGCCCCTTACTTGTTGGTAAAATTGTATACTTGCTGACCCTGTAATGCCTTTTGCTTTTGCAATTTTCTCTGCTCGTGGTGGAGGGGCGGGAGTGGGATGGTGGCGTGGCAGTTCCTTGACTGTTTCTCTGTATTGTTCTATTTCTATGTTTTACCCTTTTTGCTGTTCTGTACATGTTTATCTTATGTTTGCTGAATCTTAATTAATTCATAGCAATCTTTCCCAGAAAGCAAGCACCCCCTTCCTACAGGAAGATCACTGGAACACTTTAGTTGTTATTACAGCTGGGAGGTCTTGAGCTAATGCTGATATACTACTCATCTCTACTTAGCAAGACTTAGGCCGGGCATCAACTGGTTAGAAACTCCATGATTTTCCAGCGGTGGAAATGCCATGGGGAAAATCACGTTATTTTACAGTAACTGCAAATCAGTAAAAGACAGCGTGGTTTTGGAAATCGCAGCATGTCAATTATATCTACGGAAACACCACTGGTTTCCCCATAGATATAACTAACAGAAAGCCCGTGAGGAAAACTCTGCAAACTTTCTGTCTAAAGCGCTGTGAGAAGAACCACGATGTGTTACCACCGTGATTCTTCCTGCAGCGCTTTTTTGCTGTGTGACGTCACATGGGGCCTTAGCCTTAAGGGGGTTTCCCACCCCTTGCAACTTATCCCTTATCCACATGAACATCGAGCGGGGGGGGGGAATACAAAGCATACTCCAAGCAAAACTAAAGATAATATATACTCGAGTAAGCCGACCCGAATAGAAGCCGAGGCCCTAATCCCCCCCCCCCCCCAAAAAAAAAAAAAAAAAAAAAAAAAACCTGGCAAAACTTATTGACTTGAGTCTAGAGGGGAATATGCAGCAGCTACTGTAAAATTTCAAAAATTAAAAACATACCAATATTACTACATTAACTGAGCGCCGATGTTTACATTAAAAATCAATTGATAGGGCTGCAAATGCAGACACATACAGGACAGGTATAGGACACATATAGGACCTGCTCCATAAGTTGCAGTTCTTCAATTTGGCCTGGACACACAGCCACAAAAGCAACGGCATCTACGTGTACGGGCCCATTGAAATGTAGTAGTCCATAATTTTATCCACCATTGCATATAAAAAGTCTGGACATGTGTATGACAGTTTAGTAACTCCATGTGCCTCAGGTAAATAGCAGTTAACCCCATCATGTCCCTCACATTAACCCCCTGTGTGCCTCACATAAGGGTTACTAATATGTGAGAGACATGGAGGTAATAATTATTACATTAAACATTATTAAGACACTTTATTATTACCTCCATATGTCTCACATATTAGTAACCCTTATACAGAGCACACAGGTAATGTGAGGGACATAATGGGGTTAACTGCTATTAATGTGAGGCACATGGAGGTACTAAAACTAAATTAATAACCCCAAAAGCCTGACATTAATAGGATTTGTAACCTCAGTATGTACCTATATCATTACTGTAGAAACCACTGAAGGACACTCCCCCTTCACTTAATTTACACAGGTCCTTGCAGTGCATAAGAGAATAAGCCGAGAGGGGCTTTTTCAGCATAAAAACTGTGCAGAAAAAAGTCGGCTTATACTCAAAAGTATATACGGTAGCTATCACACACCTACAACTCCTTTATCTGAACTATTTTCTTTAATACTTTTCAGACTTATCTACTGAATATTATTTACCCAAGAAAAAATAAACAAATGAAAAAATTAAATAAATTCAAAACCTTTATTTTCTATCCAGTACTAAAAAGAGTAGCTGCACTTTGCACATTTACACATTGAAATACCTGAATGTCTTGAATGCTCTCCTTCAGGACTTCGCCCATGTCCACTTTTATAATATTTTTCCTACAAATGAAAAAATCTCATTAAGTGGCAAGATTACCTCTATAAAGGTGCTATTAGAAGTGCTAGTTTTACTTCGTGCATGGCCTACATTTTTTGTTTAATATATAAACTACACGTTTTGCATTTTCAATCATTGTTAACCATTTTCATTTGTGTAGCAAAAAGAAAACTGTTGTTTTTACTTACATTAACACATGTAATAGCACCCAAACGGTACTATTACATGTGCAGTTTTACTTGTATTAACAAGTTTCTTTAAACCACATAGGCGTTTTTCATAATGATCAGTTAGTTATTTTTCAATGGTGTACAAAAAGTGCACATGTAAACAACAAAAACAAAAAAAAACACGCCAACATGTGTATGAGCTCTCTTATGGGAATTTATTACCAGTGTTAATTTACACCATAACTGAGGGTCTGAGCTGTGAACAGTTCCAGAGATTACTCCTATGAAAAACCTGACACCCGAGTGTGTGCATGCTAATACACTGTGCAATCAGTACTGAGACAAAAGGATGTGTGACGGCACTCCCAAAAACTATCTGCAGATGATAATTAACCCTTTCCTGCCGATGGCATTTTTTGATTTTCGTTTTTGACTCCCCTCCTGCTAAACCCCATAACTTTTTTATTTCTCTGCTCCCAGAGCCATATGAGGTCTTAATTTTTACAGGACAAATTTTTCTTCATGATGCCACCATTAATGATGCTATATAATGTACTGGGAAGCAGGAAAAAAATTCAGAATGGGGTGAATTTGAAGTAAAAATGCATTTCTGCGACTTTCTTACGGGCTTTGGTTTTATGGCGTTCACTGTGCAGCCAAAATGACATGTCCCCTGTATTCTGTGTTTCGGTACGGTTCCAGGGATACCAAATTTATATGGTTTTATTTACATTTTGACCCCTTAAAAAAAATCCAAAACTGTGTTAAAAAAATTTTTTTTCTAAAAGTCGCCATATTCTGACAGCCGTAACTTTTTTTATACGTCAGTGTGTGTACGGGGATGCATAGGGCGTCTTTTTTTTGCGGGGCCGGGTGTACTTTTTAGTTCTATCATTTTCGGGAAATGTTATTGCTTTGATCACTTTTTATTCAAATTTTTATCAGAATCAAAACAGTGAAAAAACGGCGGTTTGGCACTTTTGACTATTTTTTCCGCTACGGCGTTTACCGAACAGGAAAAAGTATTTTAATAGATTTGTAGAGCGGGCGATTTCGGACACAGGGATACCTAATATGCATGTGTTTCACAGTTTTTAACTACTTTTATATGTGTTCTAGGGAAAGGGGGATGATTTTAATTTTTAATACTTTTTATATTTTTTTTTATATTGTTTTAAAACTTTTTTTTTTATTTTTTGCATTTATTAGACCCCCTAGGGGTGTTGAACCCCAGGGGTTCTGATCACTAATGCAATGCATTACAATGCTAATGCATTGCAATGTATTGCAAAAAATCATCCTTTCTTTTGCAGGCTGCATAGACCAGCCTTCAAAAGAAAGAATTTGCTATGAATTGAAAGATGTTCGAGAGATTTAGTGGTGGCCGTAATGGACTTCCCCCTTTATATGTCGTATTGTGTCTCCATATTTACTTTGAATTGTTGTTGTGTTGCTGTTATTTTGTTGATTGTTTGCATTAATGCACAGAAAAATGTATTAATAAAAACTGATTTAAAAAAATAAATGTTGCAATGCTTCAGGAGAAAGTCCCTTCATTAGAGTTAGGCATGGAAGTTGAAGGTTATGTGACATCTAAAAAGACAGAGGTAGGTGAACCATTGATGGGTGGTGAGAGAAAATTGCTTGCCTCTGTTTTTTAAGACATCGCATTGCCTGCAATTTTCCTGCCGAAGACTGATGAAGGGGCTTGCTCCCGAAGTGTTGCAGCATTTATACATAATGGATTTGTATACAGTTTTCCTATGATGTGACTACTTAGAATAAATCATCTGCAGATAATTTTTTGGAGTGACGTCACTTATACTTCCTTGCACATTTAGCAGAGTTTGGTCAGTTGCTACAGTGATTGTGCATGCAACGGTGTTGTGCCAGTCGGTGCTACCCTACAACCATTCTCTTTGCTCAATCAGTACTCACAGTGCTAAATGGTTGGGACATATCTCCTTGACAAGGGAAAGGTTAACAATCAATTGCCAATTAATCCAAAATAACATAAGAGTAACACAACAAAATTATAAAAATCATCCAAAACTTATTTCACAAGGAATAAAAGTATTTACTAAAATAGGTCAATAGAGCTTGACAGGTCTTTCTTAAATAGTACTTTTTTCCAAGAATCAATAGTAGTACAAAAAGAAACAGCTCTTCGCCTTCCCCTATTCCTCCTACACAGATCACGCTCTATGGAAAGACTTTACCACATCATGTAGTAAAGTCTGTCTTCAGAAAGCAAAAAAATAAAATTGATTTTCAGCTTCACTTAAAAGATTAAGTTACATTTGCTGGACCATAGGGTAAGGAGGCAGATGGAGCTGTTTTAACCCCTTCCCGACATCCGCCGTAATAGTACGGCACTGCCAGGAAGGACTTCCCGCAAATCGCCGTACTAGTACGGCGGCTGCATGGTGCGCACACAGAACCTGTGTGCGCACCATGCCCTGCGGGTGTCAGCTGTACGTTACGGCTGACAATGTCCCGTAACACCCGCGGTCGAACCGGGTCCGATTGTGGGTGTTAACCCCTGATATGCCAGCGGTCAATATGACCGCCAGCATCTCCGGGGTTTCGCTTTGTGTAGAAAACCACACAAAATAATGATTATTCACCACCTTTCCCTTACAAAATGTTCAATAAAAAGTAATCAAATGGTCAGATGAAAACCAAAATGGTACCAATAAAAAGAAGGTCTTCTCGCAAAAAATAAGCTTTCAACCAGCTCTGTCTAGCGAAAAATAAAAATGTTATGCCTTTCAGAAGATGGCGATGCAAAAATAATAGATTTTTTTCCCTAAATTGAATTTTATTCTGCACAAATAGCAACGCATTTAAAAAATCATATAAATGAGGTATCGCCGTAACCGTACCGACCCGCAGAATAAAGGTAACATGTTACTTATGCTGTACTCTGCACAGGGAAAAAAAAAAAAAAAAGGCTAAAAAGCAATGCCAGAATTGATGTTTCCTTTTACATCCCACCCAGAAAGAGTTAATAAAATGTAGTCAATAAGTTACAGGCACCCCAAAATGGTGGCATTGAAAAGCACATCTAATACCACAAACACCAAGCCCTCATATGGCCACATTGCCAAAGATAAAAATAAAAATCTAGCTTGTACAATGTGAAGACAAAATCCCCAAAAGTCGCCAAATCATTAGGACATAAGTGGCTGCGACTAAAAGGAATGTGTAAGCTGTGTGAGCGTTTTCAGGGGACACCCCATATTTAGAGATTATGAGAGAGAATACACCAGCGCTGATCCCCCAGAATGCCCCTCTTCCCCATCCGTGTCATAGGAGCTAGTGGGAAAATAGAATGGAATTTGGTGTACCCAATTTACTCCGCACAGCTTAGATATTCACTTCGGGGTTACTAATGCTCACTACATCACTTGATAAATTCTTTGAGGGGTGCGGTTTTCAAAATGGGGTCACTTTCTAGAGGTTTCCACTGTTTTGACTCCTCAAGGGCTTTGTAAATGCGGCATGGTTCCTGAAACTGATCACAGCCAGATCTGCCCTCTAAAAACTCCTTAGGGCGCCTTCCCTTCTGCGTCTCGTTGTGCGTCCATATATTAGTTTACACCCACAAGTGGGGTACTATGGTAGTCGGGAGAAGTTGCATAACAAATTGTGGGATGCGTTTTCTCCTTTAACCCCTTGTGAATGTGCAAATTCTAGGGCTAAACGAAAATATTAGTAAAATAAAATCAAATTTGAAAATTTCACCTCAATTTTGTATTAATTCCTGTTAAGCACTTATAGGGTTAAATTACTAGGTATATGTTGTTTTGGCTTATTTAAGGGGTGCAGTTTTGAAAATGGGGTGATTTATGGGGGGGTTTAATACAAGGGTCTTTCAAAACCCCTTCATAAAAAGTGGGTTTTGGAAATTTCTTGAAAATTTTGAATTTTATTGTTTCACTTGTAAATCTTATAATGTCCATAAAAAATAAAAGGAAGACTAAAGTTTGATGCAGACATAAAGCAGAGATCTGGGACATGAGATTTAGGATATAATTTTGGCAGTCTATCTGTATGCAATGCACATCATTTCAAACTTTATAAAATGCATATTTTTCAAAATTTCCACCAAATTTCCTATTTTTTCATAATTAAACACAAAACATATCAACCAAAATTTACTACTAATATGAAGTACAATGTGTTATGAAAAAACAAACTCAATCACTTTGGTAAGTTAAAGCGTTCCAAAGCTATTGCCACATAAAGTGACACACGTCAGTTTTGAAAAATCGAGCTTGGTCAGGAAGTCAAAAAGTGCCATCGGCGGGAAGGGGTTAAAGAGTAGCAGAAGGACACAATAAAATGCAGCTGGTTCAGATAGGTGTTCTACTGTTTCATCCCAGCTTTCTATTTGCAGCTCGATTACTAATGTATGATATACTACATAATGCTGTTGCTTCTTTCTGAATGCAAGAAGAGTTTTTGTTTCACTCAAATGTATGAATTTCAGCTTACACAATACTGTGTAAGCGGCCATCTTCTTGTGGCCAGCAGGCATGCGTAGTCAGCTTTGCACTAGGCCTAGAAGTTTGAAGACAGCAGTGGAAGAAGATGAGAAGAGAGGCCATTTCAGAAGAAGATGGAGGCGGCGCTGGAGAGTTCTCTCGCAACATTGGTTTCGCCCTCAGTGCTGCGAGAGAACTCATTTGCATACCGCCGAAAACTGGAGAGGACATCTAAAAGGTAGGAGAAGAATAGCCTTTCTTAAGGCTATTCCGATGTGGTACTCAGAAAAAAAAAATTGCATTTTAATGATAGAATCCTTTTAACCCCTTCCCGCCTATGGCACTTTTTGACTTCCTGACCAAGCTAGATTTTTCAAAACTGACGTGTGTCACTTTATGTGGCAATAACTTTGGAATGCTTTAGCTTACCAAAGTGATTTTGAGATTGTTTTTTCGTAACACATTATACTTCATATTAGTAGTAAATTTTGGTTGATATGTTTTGTGTCTAATTATAAAAAAATAGGAAATTTGGTGGAAATTTTGAAAAATATGCATTTTATAAAGTTTTAAATGATGTGCATTGCATACAGATAGTCAGACTGCCAAAATTATATCATAAATCTCATGTCCCAGATCTCTGTTTTATGTCGGCATCAGACTTTAGTTACCCTTTTATTTTTTATGGACATTAGAAGGGTTACATGTGAAATATTCAAAATTTTCAAGAAATTTCCAAAACCCATTTTTTAAAGGGACTAAACCAGTTATGAAGGGGTTTTGAAAGACCCTTGTATTAAAACCCCCCATAAATCACCCCATTTTCAAAACTGCACCCCTTAAATAAGCCAAAACAACATATACCTAGTATTTTAACCCTATAAGTGCTTAACAGGAATTAATACAAAATGGATGTGAAATTTTCAAATTTGATTTTATTTTACTAATATTTTCATTTAGCCCTAGAATTTGAACATTCACAAGGGGTTAAAGTAGAAAACACATCCCACAATTTGTTATGCAAGTTCTCCTGACTACCATAGTACCCCTCTTGTGGGTGTAAACTAATATATGGACGCACAGCGAGATCCAGAAGGGAAGGCGCGCCAAGGAGCTTTTAGAGGGCAGATCTGGCTGTGATCAGTTTCAGGAACCATGCCGCATTTACAAAGCCCTTGAGGAGTCAAAACAGTGGAAACCTCTAGAAAGTGACCCCATTTTGAAAACCGCACCCCTCAAAGAATTTATCAAGTGATGTAGTGAGCATTAGTAACCCCGAAGTGAATATCTAAGCTGTGCGGAGTAAATTGGGTACACCAAATCCCATTCTATTTTCCCACTAGCTCCTATGACACGGATGGGGAAGAGGGGCATTCTGGGGGATCAGTGCTGGTGTATTATCTCTCATAAGCTCTAAATATGGGGTGTCCCCTGAAAACGCTCGCACAGCTTATGTATTTCCTTCTAGTCACAGCCACTCATGTCCTAATGATTTGGCGACTTTTGGGGGTTTTGTCTTCACATTGTACAAGCTAGATTTTTACTTTTATTTTTTGGCAATGTGGCCATATGAGGGCTTGGTGTTTGCGGAATCAGATGTACTTTTCAATGCCACCATTTTGGGGTGCCTGTAACTTATTGACTACATTTTATTAACTCTTTCTGGGTGGGATGTAAAACGAAACATCAATTCTGGCATTGCTTTTTAGCATTTTTTTTTTTTCCCGTGCAGAGTACAGCATAAGTAACATGTTACCTTTACTCTGCAGGTCGGTACGGTTACGGCGATATCTCATTTATATTATTTTTTAATGCGTTGCTATTTGTGCAGAATAAAATTCAATGTAGGGAAAAAAATAAATTATTTTTGCATTGCTATCTTCTGAAAGGCATAACATTTTTATTTTCGCTAGACAGAGCTGGTTGAGGGCTTATTTTTTGCGGGATCACCTCTGCTTTTTATTGGTACCATTTTGGTTTTCATCTGACCATTTGATTACCGTATTTTTCGGACTATAAGACGCACTGGACTATAAGACGCACCCAGGTTTTAGAGGAGAAAAATAGGGAAAAAAAATTTTCAGGCAAAAAATGGTAAAATATTTAATATATGGGAGTTGTAGTTTTGGAACAGCTGCAAGACCACATTGACAGGTGACCCTGCAGCTGTATGGGGATGTATAGGGCGTTTTTTTGTGGGGCCAGGTGTACTTTTTAGATATACCATTTTGGGAAATGTTTATTGCTTAGATCACCTTTTATTTAATTCAGAGGCAAAACAGAGAGAAAAACCCGGTGGTTTAGCACTTTTGATTTTGACGTTCACTGTACATAAAAATATTAGTAGACCGGGCATTTTCAGACACAGGGATACCTAATGTGTATGTTTCACAGTAATGTTATACTTTTATATGTATTCTAGGGAAAGGAGGTGAACTTTTATTTATTTTATTTTTTATTATATTTTTTTTGTGTTTTTTTTTTTTTTTTTTAAATATTTTATTATCCCCCGCCTAGGGGACTTGAACCTGCAATCATTTGATTGCAAGTCCCATAGACGGCAATACAAGTGTATTGCCGTCTATGGGAGATTCTATACATTACTATCGCGGAGTGTCATAGACCAGCAGCGATAGTAATATATATCTATGACAGGCCTGGGAGCCTTCATTAGGCTCCCGGCTGTCATCGGAGCAGGTCGGCTCCTGCGGCCTCGCCGTGCAGGAGCCGGCCTGCATCACTAAAGGTATGGGGGGGGGGGGGGGGCTAACTGACTGCCGGGACCTGTGGGGGAGGAGTGGATTTGCAGCATGGCCGCGCTTCCACCGCTGGTTTTCTTCAGCGGCAGTAGCGCGGCAATCTGCAGGCCCCGGCAGCTAAAACAGTCCCCGGCATCTGCTGTAATAGACCGGCGGATGCCGGGGAGTGTCTTAGCTGCCGGGGCCTGGAAGATTGTCACACTCCTGCCGCTGAAGAAAACCAGCGGTGGCAGTAGCGCGGCAATCTGCAGGCCCCGGCAGCTAAGACACTCCCCGGCATCCGCCGGTCTATTACAGCAGATGCCGGGGACTGTCTTAGCTGCCGGGGCCTGCAGATTGCCGTGCTACTGCCGCTGAAGAAAACCAGCGGTGGCAGTAGCGCGGCCATCCCACATTCAGACTATAAGACGCACCCTCATTTTCCTCCGAAATTTTGGGGAAAAAAAGTGCGTCTTATAGTCCGAAAAATACGGTACTTTTTATTGTACATTTTGTAAGGGAAAGGTGGTGAATAATCATTATTTTGTGCGGTTTTCAACGTTTTTTTTAATGACGTTAGCCGTTCGGGTTAAATAATGTTTTAATTTTATTGTTCAGGTTATTACGGACACAGTGATACCAAATATGTAATGTTTTTTTCTATTTTTCTTTATTTTACATAATAAAACATTTTATATGGGGAAAAAGGGATTTTTGGGACTTTATTTCTAATTTATTTTAAACTTATTTAAACTTTTTTTTTATTTTTATCACTTTTTTTTTCTGTCCCCATGGGGGATTGAAGCAGTGATCTGCTGATCACTGCTTCACTAGATGTATCTGCAATACACGTTACATGTGTATTGCAGAGCACAGGAAGCAGTCATCCTGTGCAGATGCACAGGATGACTGTTTCCATCCCTGGCAGGATCAACCAGGTAGGTGCAGGGGACGGCATGGGGCAGACCCGGGGTCACTGATCAGACCCCGAGCTGCCCACTACGAACACCGGCACCCCCCGAAACCGGCGCAGGGGGTGCCGACTGGCACCATTATGTCGTGATCCCTGGAGATGCCGGCAGCATCTCAGGGGTTACCACCCGCAATCGGACCCGGTTCCGACCGCGGGTGTTACAGGGCATTGTCAGCGGTATGTTACGGCTGACACCCGCAGGGCATGGTGCGCACACAGAAACTGTGTGTGCGCCATGCAGCCGCCGTAGTAGTACGGCGGTTTGCGGGAAGTCCTTCCCGGCAGCGCCGTACTATTACGGCGGATGTCGGGAAGAGGTTAAGAAAGGAAACCTCTCTTACTAATACCGTGTCTGTATGCACAGTCCCAACTGCTACAAGATACAGCTGGGTGTTTTATGTTTTTTGTTTGTTTTCTTAAAAAAAAAAAAAAAAACTATCAAAATGGTCACAAAATAAAACATACACATTTTGGCTTGACTTTCAGACTGTAAACATTCAGTGCTGCCTCCAACTCCTCAGTCAGATTCTGTACAAGTGCCGCCTCTTCGGGGGATGTAATGACAAGGGTTTCCTTTAAAATAAAAATTGCAACCAATTAAAATACTTATGTAATAAAAAACAAACCTCAAATGTCTATGGCTAGCGTAAATGGATTGTACAGTTTCTTGAGTTCTGTTTTCATCAAACCTTAGAATGGCATACAATAACAAACTTAATAAAAGTTGCCTCATAGAATCCAAGCCACCACTTCAGAAGTCCCTCACAGGTTCCCTGTATCCTGGTCTACAGTGATGACATTTCAATGTCAATAAGTGGTCTCTGCAGTCTATCACTTTCCGCAGCAGTCACATGTCCACACTGAATCATCATCTGAAGACAGTATAAGGGTCTAGCAGGGAACATGGAAAGTAGCAGCATGAGAGAAGCGGAGGGGATCGATGAGGTATCGCTATTTTACATTAGATTTTGCCACAAAAAAAAATAAAACAGGCTAAGCAATTCCCATAATAACTATCTGCTTGTAAATGTTATGTTAATGGAAGGGAGAAAATAATACATTGTTGAAAAAAAAAAAAAAAAAACACAAACCACAAAACAATAACGCTGGGTTCTTGCGAATCCCATGCCCACTTTGCAGTAAAAACCATGGTGCGGACACACTGTGATTTCCAAACCTGGTGCAGTTTTGGAAATCACAGCACGTCAATTATATCTACAGAAACGTCGGTTGTTTCCCCTTAGATATAATTGAAATAGAAAGTCTTGCAGAGGAAAACCCTGTGAACTCTCTCTTTAAAGCGCAGTGGGAAGAGCCGCAATGCGTTGCCGTCGCAGTTTTTTCTACAGTGCTTTATCGTTGCGGGCCTTAATGTGCGCCAAGATAACAGATTTCCTTCTGTTAGGTGCCTGAAAATGGCTAGACAGAGTAAGGGGTGTGTAGTGAATGGACCACCTGTGTCAATGGAGGACAAGGAAACGGTGGGAACAACTTGTGCTAGTCAGTGGATCAAATGTTTCCCTCTACTACTTGTCTGTCTGGAGAACGTTCGCTATGAGTACATCACTTCAAACCCCTCTTCTCATCACCTCCGAACAGCTATGACAGAACCTTCCTCCTCCTTTCATTCAGCCATGCATCCCCTCACAAAGTCTATCAACTGGGCAAAAAAATGAGTAGGAGTAGATCTTAGAGATAAGTCTAGCAAGTCATCAACCTGTCATCAAGAAGTACACTACCCAACAGTAGCCTCTGAGAACACTTCTATAGGGCAGATCGCGATCGATGTATTGGGCACCCCTGCTCTAAAGTAATAATTCTAAAATCTCTTACCATGTATTGTAAAATGTTTTTTTTCTGTGTTTCATATGCAGAATGCTAAAAGAAAAAAAAAAAAATGAACAGCCTAATAAACATTTTAAATAAAATATATACATACCAGTAGGGCGGACAATTAGGACCTAAATCAAAATCAGGATTAAAGGGGTTCTCCCATCTCAGCCAGGCTGTATGCAGTGTCTGCTTCTCATCTCCTGTATTTCTCTCCCTCCCTCCTACTGAACAGGACACACAATCCTTCTGCAGATCAGATAATATGCAAATTCTTGTACAGAATATTCACACATTTGTGTGTTTACTTAGAGAGATAACAGACTAGGATTTATCAGCAAAGTGCAATTATCTGAGTAGGTGACATCACTTGACCTATCTCCCAAATCCCTGCAGAATTTCTAAAGCAATATAGAAAAAGTGTTTAATTTACATAAGCTACCACTATAGATAGCTTTAATTGAAGCTTGGTTATGATTAATGAAGAATTATTTTAGGAAACTATCATTTTTACAAGCCATGCCCCCTATTTATATGCCATGCCAATGAATTTTAGTTATTCACAAATCATTACAATTGAATAATGTACAGTTAATGACATATCCTTTTAGACAATGGCAGTGTGAGACAGGATGGCATGGATGCAAAATAAATGAAATAATTGATCTGAGCTATTTCACATCCATTAACTGAGCAACTTTCAATTATTTATTTTTAGATTAATTGCCCAGCCCTACATATCAGTACAGAAAATCTGTTGACTTCTGGTATGTTCCCACAAGACTAATCTGTAAAAAATGTAAATTTACTGCACATTTCTCAGTTTACATTGCAAAAGCTAAAATTTGACATGATACAGAGTTAAAATCTCAACCGCAGGTCAAATTCTGTGAATTATTTTCCTTTGATGGTTTGAAAAGCTGATAATGTGCAAAGTCTGTAGTATTTCAGTCTGGTTTTTACACATCAGAATTTTTCATAATTTCTATTGTGCTTTATCCACTCCAGGTGTTGGCTTACAAATAGAGATGAGCGAACACCGTTCGATCGAATAGGTATTCGATTGAATACTAAGGTATTCGAGATATTCGAATGAAATTGAATACCACGCGGTAAACACAATAAAAATTCTATTCCCCTCCCACCTTCCCTGGCGCTTTTTTTGCACCAATAATTGTGCAGGGGAGGTGGGACAGGAAGCAGGAAAACGTAGGCATCGGAAAAAAATAGGAAAAGTCATTAGCTGGCTAAATCAGGTGACCTCGGATTTATATGAATAGTGTCAGCTAAATGACAACTCTAACACAGCCATATTCGTGTTAGATGCGGCTTGGATTGAGAGAGGGAGAGACATTCTGCTCAGGGTTAGACAGCGGTTAGCTTCTGTTAGACAGGAAAAACAAACCAACAGCTCTTTTAAGAGCTACACTGCACCTCCAGCATATACACTCATCCTGCAGAAAATTGCACAAAAGCCCTTTTTAGGGCTCAAATTCCTATCTTATGTTAGGCAGGAAAAACAAACCAACAGCTCTTTTAAGATCTACACTGCTCGAAGAGTGTATATACACCTCCAGTATATACACTCATCCCAGTGGCGTAACTAGGAATGGCGGGGCCCTGTGGCGAACTTTTGACCTGGGGGAATAAAAACACTGTTGCATACCTGTCCCCTGTCGGCCGCCGCTCTCATCCTCCTTTAATGATGTCGGACCTCACATGACCCAGGACGCAGGCTGGGATCATGTGACTTCAGACAACTACCGTAGGCCTGAGGCCTGCACGGATCGTGGAGAGGTAAGTAACAGCATTTTCACCAGACAGTCCGTCACTACCTCCAGTCGTGTTCCTAACCAAGAGTCTGCCTCTCCTGGCAATTTAGTGTTTGTGGACCCACAACCAGCAGTTCCCATCCTCAGTGATGCCGACAAGACATAGTCCCATGTTTCTGTTCCAGCTGACAAGTTCATAGTCCTCCACCACATCACCGTTAAAAACCACATTTCTAACCACCCTATTAAGGCTCACCTCAAGGGCCTAATATTACACTTCTAAAAGGCTCAATTCATCCTTTAAGAACATAATATTATGCTCCTACAATCCTAAAATCATCCCAAGAGCCTAATACTCTGCTACTCCAAGGCTCAACTCACCCCAAGGGCCAAAAACTCTGCTGGTGCAAGGCTCAACTCACTTAAAGGGCCTAACACTCTGCTGATGTAAGGCTGAATTCACTTAAAGGGCCTAACACTCGGCTGGTACGAGGCTAAACTCACTTAAAGGGCCAAAAACTCTGCTCCTACAAGGCTCAACTCACCTCAAGGGCCAAAGGGCTCGGAGAAGAGAAGACTTACTATAAAACACTAATCCTTAAAAATTCCAAAATTATCTTTGAAGAAAACCTTTTCTACATGTCATTCTTCAGCAACTCTCAATAAATCAAATACAAATCTATTGATATTCTAACTCTAACTAATCTATTTATATTCTATTGATAATCTAACATACTATGAGAAAACATAACTACAGTAAATCGTTTACAAGTTTTCATTTTCAAAAAATGTGACAAGATAGGAAACAGAAATCAAACTTGAAAGCAAAAGAAAAAAGATACACACGCAGGTTCTATTATGAAGGTACAAGTAGAAGAGTCGCTCAGCAAGTGACAGATGTGGTTCTTTGTGTACACTCTGTCCCACCAAAAAGGCTAACTTGTGGGAGTACTGGCACCCCCTCGCCAAAAACTCTGCCGATGCAAGGCTCAATGCACTTTAAGGGCCTAATACTCCGCCGGTGCAAGGCTCAACCCACGTTAAAGGCCTAATACTCTGCTGGTACAAGGCTGCCCTCACCCCAAGGGCCTGAAGCTAAGTTTGGGAGGGCTCACCCCAATGGCCTGAAAAGTACATTTTTGTATGGCTCAGCTTAAGGGCTTCTAACTTAATTTGGAAGGGCTCACCTCAAGGGCCAGAAAAGTAATTTTTGGAGGTCTCACCACATAACACACACAATGACAGTTAAGGGTGGGGGCTGTTGGATTTCCTATTGCCTATGCCATCTGTGGTTGTCATGGGCAACATGATTTAAAACGGTGCATGGTAAGATTTTATTTAACTTAAAATGTGTCTCTCTGTCCATATTAATGTAGAGCAAAGGTTTCCGAGTATTTTTCCACTTTCCGTAGAGGTTCTATTGAGTTTGGAAAGAGTCTAGTTGATAGGTGGTGATAGCGGCGTAAAACTGGGACTTGGGGTGTTAGATGCACCCAGGCATGCTTCACCTGCTGTCCCAGTTGCATTCCAGAGGTGTTGGCATCATTTCCTGAGGTGTCATTGTGGACTTGGTGACTCTCCTTAGTCGAATATTGGTTTCCCCTGAAACGAGCATTTTTTCCCCATAGACTATAATGGGATTCGATATTCGGTTGAATATTGAGGGTCTATTCAAATTGAATATCAAATATTTCACTATTCGCTGATATCTACTTACAAACACTCACCTAAACAATAACATGTGAATAAAAGGCCTTTGGAAATGGATACATGGGACTGAAATGCAACAGATTTCTGTTGTAGAGAATAAGAAGTATTTCTGAATAATTTCTGCAGTGTCAAAAAATGCAACAAGCGGTGGAATTTCTCTTGTGGATTTCACACCAAAAATACTACATACTTCACCTCTACAACGCAAATAATAAAATTGTGCAGAATGATTCTGCAGCAAAAATTTGCATGCTGTAGACTTGTGCACCACAGAATATCTTCAGCGTTTCAGTACAATGTCTTTAGAAGGCCTTTACCGCAATTGACATTCATATTAACTATACATGCTGCCTCAGAAGACTAGTGCTAAACAAGCCAGAAGTCAGCCAGAGAAAAGTATATTGAGCACCTTTGTTAATATATTAGTAAATGTTACTGCTCATTTTAAACACACAGAAAAAAAGTAGCTTTATCCAGGTGGACAAACTCTATAATCATGCACAATTATTTTTCATGATTCTGCTCAGTAGTGCAAAAATAAACACCATCCTACCTTCTCCTTGTATTTCTCCAACCTAAAAAAAAAAAAAAACAAAACACACAATACAAACATTTTAAACATTGTCTACAGATATCAAGGACAACAGTTAAAAGAAAAACATCAAGCCATGATCAGACATGACGCAGTTGGTGTGTATTCTGCATAGTACTACATGAGAATTTACAATACAATACAATGTGATTTAGTTTTGAAGGGCGTCGATTCAGGTCTATCTGATGACATGGCTGTGCTCCCAGTAGCTTGATTTGCAAGAAAACTTTTTTTTTTTTTCGTGAAAACCGCTACAATGATCAGGAAACAAAAGGTATGTCTACAACAGCCTTTCTAAAAGCAACATGCAAATAGGCTTAGTTTGAAATGTAAAATCCCAATTAAAGACACCCTTTAACTTATGAACAAGTAAAGAGACATCCACACACTTAAACATGAAAATTTTTTTATCAATATCCAAATAAAAAGGATACAAATTTAGACAAAAAGTCATAAATTACATGTAGACATGGGGACTAAAAGTGGTTCAAGTACCAGTATTACCAAGATGCGTGGTCCCTTGACGAAAGCCATGTACGTGGGCGAAACGAGCGTCGGGCTATCCTGACTGTGAGTAGGTGTTGGCTACTGAATTTATGCATATGGGTTTATGGTAGCAGCTTTACTATCTACTTTTAGGCATGCATACCTTTATAGTGAAGCTCTAACACTATATATGTAGGATTACTCTATATTTAGTATCGGCTGTTTACACCTTCCACACATGGTCTTGGCAATACTGGTACTTGAACCACTTTTAGTCCCCATGTTTACATGTAATTTATGACTTTTTGTCTACATTTGTATCCTTTTTATCTGGATATTAATACAGAATTTTCATGTTTTAGTATTTAAGCGTGTGGATACTGTGGTCCTCCCACACACACTTTATTGGCATCTGTTTTGTTTTTTTACCTTTAACTTAAGAGTAAAAAGGCAACATCTTTAACCTATAAAAACTCATCATATTTTGATGTGGGAACAAAGGAAAGTCCCTTTGATTTAATTTAATGCGTGGGACTCTTTATTGATTTTCCAGTCTGTTTGAGTAAATGCATGGGGATAGATTTATTATCTCCTCTATCCTATTAATATTATAAAGGTGAAAGTTTGTGAGTTTGTGTGTTTGGATGTTTGTTCCTCAATCACAGCCAAACGGCTGAATGGATTTTGGGGAAATTTCACACACACACACATATTGGCCAGGAAAAGGTAGTAGGCTACTTAAAATGTGGGTCACTCACCCCAAATCGCCACCGTGACCCTCCAAAGACACCTCCGGGCTCGGCTGTAGAAGCTGGCATTCCGCCAGCGCTGGTCTGTCCACGCACCTCCTATTGGTGCATGGCAGGCTGTGGGCGAGCTATAGAGCCAGGGCTATCCTAGGCCACCTGCACGCATCGCAGACGGAGGAGGCTGCTGCACCAGACACTCCACATACAGGTCAGTGCAGCGGGGGGGAGGGGGGTGTCCCCAGGGATCCCCAGCTTCATGCCCCCTCTTACATCGCCCCCGGTGTAGTAGCACTCACCTAGGCCATGCTCCCACCCACCGCTGTCTCCGCTCACTCAGTGCACATAGTTCGCGCGCTGCTGCTTCTGTGTGTGTCGTAGATGCAGCAGAGCGCGGCCCGGCGTCATAGCAACCTGACGCCACACACAGGCAGCAGCCAGAAAACTATATGCACTAAGCGAGCGGAGAAAGCAGCGGCGAGGGAGCGTGGCCAAGGTAAGTGCTCCGAAACTGGGGCTGATGTGGGGGGGGGGGGGGGGACATGAAGCTGGGGGCAGAGATGGGGGGGGGGACAAAAAACTGGAGGCAGAGATGGAGGGACAAGAAACTGGGACCAGAGATGGGGGAACATGATGCTGGGGGCAGAGATGGGGGGGGCAAGAAACTGGAGGCAGAGATGGAGGGACGAGATACTAGGGCCAGAGATGGGGGGACATGAAGCTGGGGGCAGAGATGGGGGGACAAGAAACTGGGGGCAGAGATGGGGGGGACAAGAAACTGGGGGGCAGAGATGGGGGGGACAAGAAACTGGGGGGCAGAGATGGGGGGGACACAAAACTAGGGGGAAGAGATGGGGGGGACACAAAACTAGGGGGAAGAGATGGGGGGACAAGGAACTGGAGGCAGAGATGGGGGGACAACACATATAAGCGGTTCAACGGCACCGCCAACCCGCAGACGAAGTCACGGGTAACTGCTAGTTATTTAATAATGGGGACTAAAAGAGACTTCTATTGATACTCCAGTCCTACTTATTGCTTATTGTGGAGGGATTCACCTACATTAATCTGGGGGACCCCAGATAGGAGTATTCTGCCTGCTCAGAGACAAGGCTATGTTGTGGCGTGGATACTAAAGAGGGTGCTTTGCTTTGGGAATAGATTACTTAACCCTGCCCTTTTCCTGCCTCACTAGTGACTGTATTGTTTCATCTATTTGAGTGAGGGGCTATTTTCTTTTCAATGGTTCATATATTATTTATTAAAAGTTAAGTTTGATATTTTATTTCTTCGGTTACTCCCTACTGTGCGTTTATTTAGTAAAAGCAGTAAAAAATATAATCTAAATTTGTTAAAGGGATTCTACCATTAAAAATCTTTTTTTCTGTGGCTATAGCTGTGGTCGTCTCTTACCTTTAGATGGGATCTCATTTTCTTCGGCGGCTTCACCTCTGTCGGCTCTGACACTAGTAGAGCCGACTGCGGCACCGCAGTCGGCTCTACTAGTGTCTCAGTGGCAGAGCCAACTGCGCAGGCGTCAGAAGAAAGACGAAAGAAGGGGAGGATCCAGCAGAAGATAGAGGCGGCACAGGATCCTGTTCTCGGGCAGCGGTGGGGACGTCCTCATCGCATTTTCAGTGCTGGGGCGTGCCCCCATCGCTGCCAGAGAACTAATTTACATACCAGTAAAAACCGGTATTACTAAGGAATGGCGCGGCGGAGATCCCATCTAAAGGTAAGAGACGAATAGCCTTTCTAAAGGCTATTCCGACGTGTTAACCACAGAAAAAAGATTTTTAATGGTAGAATCCCTTTAAGGCTTGGTTCACATCTGCATTCGATATTCCGTTTGTGAATTGCTTGATGCAGAGTAAACACCATGATAACAAAATGGAAAAAAAAAAAAGATAGAATTTTTTTGGTGGGTTTTCACATGAACCCACAAAATTTTTTTACTAAAACTTAGAACTTATGTACCCCCAAACTGCAGCAACTAAAAATATACATTACATATACATATGTAGACCAGCAAAAAATAAAGCAGAGTTGGAAAATATGAAAAAAAAAAAGTTGGAGCTGTAAAACTATCCTCCATCCTCTTTAAAAGAGTAACACTGTGAAATATTATTAGTAACACCTGAGATCAGGACTTTACGCATGGCTTTTGGGACATCTGAATCATGGCAATGCAAAAGTGCTGCTGTGCTGACCCAGACTGCGGTCCACTTGATTGAGATCAAGGGGTAACAAATCTTTTACCATGGCAACCAAGAGCCCAGGCCTATCAATAATGTGCTTCTATCACAGGTTGCCATCGGTATACAGAAGAAAAAGTTTGTTTTTGTACCGTGTTAGCCAGTGGGTATGAAATATAAAAAAACCTAAAAACTTGAGAGTCTTCAGTAGATGATACCTTTTTTAATGGCTAACTCATAATGATGACAGAATATAACGTTTCGAAGCTCTTTGGCTTCTTCTTCAGATATAACAAAGTAATTTCTGAAGGATGCATATTTATGTACAGTTGAAAACCAAATCACCAGGGCCACCAGAATACCAAGATCAGATTTAATAAAATACAATACCAAACAGGAAAACAACCGGGTGCCTCTGGTCGTCACATATAACCCACACCTGGAGACGCTGAGAGGAATCACACGCAAATTACATCCACTACTGCAAAAAGACAACAGTCTAAAATCCATATTTCCAGACCCCCCTCTCCTGTGCTATAGACAGCTACCAAACCTCAGGAATATGGTTATTAGCAGCTCACTGTCACCTCCAACTAACACAGGAACATTCCCATGCGAACAGAAAAGGTGTAAAACCTGCCCTCACATACTGACCACTAACAGGATAGAGATACCACACCTGTAACATACCTAATGTAGTGTATTTAATAATGTGCACCAAATGTTCCACTGAAAATCTATATGTTGGAGAAACCGGTTAGAAGCTCAGAATGAGAATTAATTCACATCGCCATACAATTAAGAGAACAAAGGATGGACCTTCCCAAGCCAAAACATTTCTGCAATGAGGATCATAATATCACCAATGACATGAAAATTTTGGTTTTAAGAGGGAATTTTAAATCAAGGAAACAGAGATGGATTTATGAGTACAAGAGCATGACCCTATTTAACACTCTGGAGAATGGAATGAATGTCTCACATGG